>NW_027254388.1:300000-472644 GCF_044704955.1 Pristiophorus japonicus | reverse complement strand
GGGGTGGGGGGGGGAGAGAGTGTGTAGGGATGGGGGGGGGAGAGAGTGTGTAGGGGTGGGGGGGGAAAGAGTGTGTGTAGGGGTGGGGGGGGAGAGAGTGTGTGTGTAGGGGTGGTGGGGGGGGAGAGTGTGTGTAGGGGTGGGGGGGGAGAGTGTGTGTAGGGGTGGGGGGGCGGGGAGAGTGTGTGTAGGGGTGGGGGGGAGGGGGAGAGAGTGTGTGTAGGGGTGGGGGGGGGAGAGAGTGTGTAGGGGTGGGGGGGGGGAGAGAGTGTGTAGGGGTGGGGGGGGAGAGAGTGTGTGTAGGGGTGGGGGGGGGGAGTGTGTGTAGGGGTGGGGGGGGGGGAGTGTGTGTAGGGGTGGGGGGGGGGAGTGTGTGTAGGGGTGGGGGGGGCGGAGAGTGTGTGTAGGGGTGGGGGGGGAAGAGAGTGTGTGTAGGGGTGGGGGGGGAGAGAGTGTGTGTTGGGGTGGGGGGGGGTGGAGAGAGAGTGTGTGTAGGGGTGGGGGGGGAGAGAGTGTGTGTAGGGGTGGGGGGGGAAAGAGTGTGTGTAGGGGTGGGGGGGGGGGAGAGTGTGTGTGTAGGGGTGGTGGGGGTGGGGGAAGGAGAGTGTGTGTAGAGGTTGGGGGGGGAGAGAGTGTGTTGGGGTGGGGGGGGAAAGAGTGTGTGTAGGGGTGGGGGAGAGAGTGTGTGTGTAGGGGTGGTGGGGGGGGGAGAGTGTGTGTGTAGGAGTGGGGGGGCGGGGAGAGTGTGTGTAGGGGTGGGGGGGAGAGAGTGTGTAGGGGTGGGGTGGAGGGAAGAGTGTGTGTAGGGGTGGGGGGGCGGGGAGAGTGTGTGCAGGGATGGGAGGGGGGGAAGAGAGTGTGTGTAGGGCTGGGGGGGGGAGAGTGTGTGTAGGGGTGGGGGGGGGAAGAGTGTGTGTCGGGGTGGGGGGGGGGAGAGAGTGTGTAGGGGTGGGGGGGGGGAGAGAGTGTGTAGGGGTGGGGGGGGGGGAGAGAGTGTGTAGGGGTGGGGGGGGGGAGAGAGTGTGTGTAGGGGTCGGGGGCGGGGAAGAGAGTGTGTGTAGGGGTGGTGTGTGTAGGGATGGGAGGGGGGGAAGAGAGTGTGTGTAGGGGTGGGGGGGGGAGAGTGTGTGTTTAGGGGTGGGGGGGGAGAGATTGTGTGTAGGGGTGGGGGGGGGAAGAGTGTGTGTAGGGGTGGGGGGGAGAGAGTGTGTGTCGGGGTGGGGGGGGGGAGAGAGTGTGTGTAGGGGTGGGGGGGGGGAGAGTGTGTGTTTAGGGGTGGGGGGGGGAGAGATTGTGTGTAGGGGTGGGGGGGGGAAGAGTGTGTGTAGGGGTGGGGTGGGGGGGAGAGTGTGTGTGTCTGGGTGGCGGGGGGGGGGGGAAGAGAGTGTGTGTAGGGGTGGGGGTGGGGGGGAGAGAGTGTGTGTCTGGGTGGCGGGGGGGGGGAAGAGAGTGTGTGTAGGGGTGGGGGGGGGAGAGAGTGTGTGTAGGGGTGGGGGGGGAGAGAGTGTGTGTAGGGGTGGGTGGGGGGAGAGAGTGTGTGTAGGGGTGGGGGGGGGGGGGGAAAGAGTGTGTGTCGGGGTCGGGGGGGGGAGAGAGTGTGTGTCGGGGTCGGGGGGAGAGAGTGTGTGTAGGGGTGGGGGGAAGAGTGTGTGTCGGGGTCGGCGGGGGGGAGAGAGTGTGTGTTGGGGTGGGGGGGGGAGAGTGTGTGTCGGGGTCGGGGGGGGGGAAGAGTGTGTGTCGGGGTCGGGGGGAGAGAGTGTGTGTAGGGGTGGCGGGGGGAGAGAGTGTGTGTCGGGGTCGGGGGGGAAGAGTGTGTGTCGGGTGGGGGGGGGAGAGAGTGTGTAGGGGTGGCGGGGGGGAGAGAGTGTGTGTCGGGGTCGGGGGGGGGGAAGAGTGTGTGTCGGGGTGGGGGGGGGGAGAGAGTGTGTGTCGGGGTGGGGGGGGGAGAGAGAGTGTGTCGGGGTGGGGGGGGGGAGAGAGTGTGTGTAGGGGTCGGGGGGGGGAAGAGTGTGTGTAGGGGTGGTGGGGGGGAGAGAGTGTGTGTCTGGGTCGGGGGGGGGAAGAGTGTGTGTCGGGGTGGGGGGGGGGAGAGAGTGTGTAGGGGTGGCGGGGGGGGAGAGAGTGTGTCGGGGTCGGGGGGGAGAGAGTGTGTGTGTCGGGGTGGGGGGGGAGAGAGTGTATGTCGGGGTCGGGGGGAGAGAGTGTGTGTCGGGGTGGGGGGGGGGGAGAGAGTGTGTCGGGGTCGGGGGGAGAGAGTGTGTGTCGGGGTGGGGGGGGGGAGAGAGTGTGTCGGGGTCGGGGGGAGAGAGTGTGTGTCGGGGTGGGGGGGGGAGAGAGTGTGTGTAGGGGTCGGAGGGAGAGAGTGTGTGTGTCGGGGTGGGGGGGGGAGAGAGTGTGTGTAGGGGTGGGGGGGGAGAGAGTGTGTCGGGGTGGGGGGGGGAGAGAGTGTGTGTAGGGGTGGGGGGGGGGAGAGAGTGTGTCAGGGTCGGGGGGAGAGAGTGTGTGTGTCGGGGTGGGGGGAGGAGGAGGGGGGAGATTTCATGAGATGTTCCCACACTTCAATGTCCTCCTGATGAAGCATGTGCAACTTCCATGGCCATTCACTAGAGGACTATATTACATTCAGACAGTGTGCTATAAGTGCTTTGGTGGCTATCTGTGTATGCCACAAGAGCAGATGGACCCTCTGGTAACCATTCCCATTTTCATCTTTTCAGGCAAAGAAGTCCTTTAACCGCCACGAGTAGTTGAGGACAGGCGACGGTCTGCCTCAGACCCTGCCACTCACCGACATCGAGGAGCGAGTGACAGGCTCATTGGTGTCTCAGGTCAACAACTGCCACTGGGTGTGCTGACCACTGCTTGGATACTGAGAGTAAGTCCTGCAAACTCCCTGGGCTGGGTTGGGCCGATGTGATGCAGTGTCTATGAAGTAGGGTTGGGGCAATGTCATGCAGTGTCCCTGGACTAGATATAATGGAGCAGCGGCAGTCCTTCAAATGAGCCTGTGCTGTGTGACCTTCCTCATCTCACCCTGCCCCTCCTCTGCTGCTAACCACTCGTCTGTTGCTTTCGACTTCCAGATGAGCAGTTACAGGCGCTGCATTTCTCAGATCAACCCTCCATGTCAGGCCGTCATGTGGGGGAGGAGGAGGAAAAGGAGTTCACAGATCAGCCGACTCCGAGGGGGCAGATGCACTCTACACCTCTTTTTCTACCGGCAGACACCTTGTTCGAGGATGATGTCACTTTCCCGGGCTTTGAGACTGCCGAGGCTCCTGGGATGAGTGGCGTGCAGTTCTGGGGTTGAATCCAGTATGTCATCACTCCAGAGGGCGAGTCGGCAAAGTCGGTCTGCTGACAGACAGGCAGACGTGGAACTGGACATGGTGGGACTGTCCAGGGAGAGCTTCCAGCTCACCCGTCAGCTCCTTGATGTCCTGGGTAGGATTCGCGCGACCACCAAGAATCTCCATGTGACCATTATGGAGTAGGGTCGCAGATTGTCGGTGTGAGCCGTGAAACCTGCGAGGCCATCGCTGCCCACGTGAGGCTGGTGGCCTCCACCAGTGACACTGGAGTCTCTGAGTGTGGTGAGAAGCCTTTTGGAATATGATGCATCACAGGCACAAGCTCTGCTTCAGCTTGGGCGGTCCATAAACCCTTCCACCATACACTCTGCGTTCCCCAGTGTGACATCTAGACCCACACATCTGTGACTGACTGGTGAATCCGATGAAGAGGCTCGCCAGTCAGAAGCCGGGCCTTCCACGCCACGAGCCGGTCCAGTGTCTCCCCAGATGGCGCCTCCATTGTCACTTGCCCACACAGCAGCACTCTGGCAACGTTGCTACAAGCCAATGTGGTGCCACTTTGGGTATAAGCAAAAGGCAAGGGAGGGGGATAAAAGTAAGGGGGAGAAAGCCGGTGGTAATAGACAGTGGGGCAGGGCTTGCTGCATTATGTTCTGCATAGTCTCTCATTTGCAGAATAAGAGGGGCAATAATCAACATGGTGGGATAGAGTGGCCAGACAACAGTCAAACGTGGGATTCACTCTTCAAGCAAAGTGTTGAATTATGAGCTGCTGACCTAAGGCTTTTGCAATGGCAAAATTCCCATGATGCCGCCCCTGCGGTTGTGGTGGGGTGGTGGTTTCATGGGTTCCTCGCCAGGCTTCTCCTCCTCCTCCCCCTCTCCTGAGGTGGTTCTGCAATCCCCATTGGCAATTCTTGTCCCCTCATGATGGCTAAGCTGTATAGCATGCAGCACACCACAATGAACTGAGAGACCTGTTGAGGGAAGTATTGCAGGCAGCCCCCAGAGTGGTCCAGGCATCGGAAGCGCTGCTTGAGCACTCCAATTGTCTGTTCGACGATGTTGCGTGTGGCTGCATGGCTCTCATTCTAGCGATGCTCAGCTTCTGTCTGAGGGTTCCGGAGGAGGGTCATGAGCCAGGTGGCGAGGCCGTAACCTTTGTCCCCCCAGCATCCAGCTCTGGCCTTGTGGTTGACACTGGAACGTGCCTGAGACAGTGTTCTCACGCAAAATGAAAGCTTCATGGATGCTCCCTGGATATTGGGCATTGACTGCCATGATGGGCTGAGTATGGTCGCAGATGATCTGTATGTTCATGGAGTGGAATCCCTTTCAGTTCAGTAAACCTCTGGATTCTGTAAAGGTGCTCGGAGGGTGATGTGCATACAGTCAAGGGCTCACTGAACCTTGGGGAAGCCAGCAAATCATCCAAAACCTTCAACCCTCTCATTTTGGTCCCCTTGGTCATTGGGAAGTTTATGAAGTCCATCCTGCCTGCGAACAGTGCAGTAGTCACCTGGTGAACGCAGCAATGTGTAGCGTGCTGTGAGATGGAGCATATGTCTCTCACTGATGCCTTCTATGCCTCCGGCTCCTTTCAGGTAAGTGCTGCAGTCACCTTCAACTTGACAGGAAGTGCAGTCCTGTTGCCGCTGTACAACTGGCATATCTGTGTCAGCATTTCTTTTTGGAAGCACAGCCTTAAGAACATATGAGCATAAGATATAAGAGCAGGAGTAGGCGATTTGGTCCCTCGAGCCTGCTCCGCCATTTAATAAGATCATGGCTGATCTGATCATGGGTTCAGCTCCACTTCCCTGCCCGCTCCCCATAACCCTTCACTCCCTTATCACTCAAACATCTGTCTATCTCCACCTTTAAATATATTCAATGACCCTGCCTGCACTGCTGTCTGGGGCAGAGAATTCCAGAGATTTACATCCCTCTGAGAGAAGAAATTCCTCCTCATAGTTTTAAATTGGCGACCTCTTATTCTGAAACTATGCCCCCTAGTTCTAGATTCCCCCATGAGTGGAAACATCCTCTCTGCATCCACCTTGTTGAGCCTCCTCAATATCATATGTTTCAATAAGATCAACTCTCATTCTTCTGAACTCCAATGAGTACAGGTCCAAACTGCTCAACCTTTCTTCATAAGTCAAACCCTTCATCTCAGCAATCAACCGAGTGAACCTTCTCTGAACTGTCTCCAATGGAAGTATATACCTCCTTAAATAAGGAGACCAAAACTGTACACAGTACTCCAGGTGTAGCCTCACCAATACCCTGTACAATTGTAGCAGGACTTCTCTGCTTTTATACTCCATCCCTTTGCAATAAAGGCCAACTTTCCATTTGCCTTCCTGATTACTTGCATACTAACTTTTTGTGTTTCATGCACAAGGACTCCCAGGTCCCTCTACTGCAGCATTTATAATTTTTCTCCATTTAAATAATTAGCTTTTTTATTTTTTCTGCCAAAGTGGATAACCTCACACTTTCCCACATTATACTCGATCTGTTAAAGTTTTGCCCATTCGCTAAGACTGATTATATCCCTTTGCAGATGTTTTCTGTCCTCCTCACAACTTGCTTTCCCACCCATCTTTATATATCAGCAAACTTGGCTACATTATACTCTGTCCATTCTTCCAAATCATTAATATAGATTATAAGTAGTCCAGGTCTCACTACCGATCCCTGTGGCACCCCGCTAGTTACTGTTTGCCAACTGGAAAATGACACATTTATCCCGACTTCTATTAGTTAGCCAATCCTCTATCTATGCTAATATATTACCCCTAACCCCGTGAACTTTTATCTTGTGTAGTAACCTTTTATGTGGCACCTTATCGAATGTCTAATGGAAATCCAACTACACAACATCCACTGGTTCCCACTTGTCCACCCTAATCGTTACATCCTCAAAGAACTCCAGCAAATTTGGCAAACATGATTTCCTTTTCATTAAACCATGCTGACTCTGCTTGACTGAATTATGCTTTTCCAAATGTCCTACTGCTTCCTTAATAATGGACCCCAGCATTTTCCTACGATGGATGTTAAGCTAACTGGTCTATAGTTTCCTGCTTTCTGTCTGCCTACTTTTTAAAATCATAATTGAAACGAGGATGACTTGCTTCCACGCCGAAAAGGGATGAGTTCACAGGTGTTTCAATGAAGGACCTAATATTCCAGGTCCCGAACTACATCTTGAAGGGTGGAAGATGCCTGTGTGTGGATTTTTTAACGTGTGGTGGCCGTTGCATACCAGCCACCACATGGGCCTGACAGAGCTAGGTCTTGGTCCAGTGGCAAGGATTATCCAAGACGACTGGAGACTGGCTTTGTTGCATGGGCCTCGTGCGCGCACACATCACAGTGTGGGCTGGCCCATGCTCCCCTGGGCCCTCGCCTCTTTAGTGGCAGTGATTGTTTTAAGTTCCTCCCTCCCTATAGCCCCTTGATTAACCATTATTGGGATGTTTTTAGTGTATTCTACCGTGAAGACTGATACAAGAACAGGTCAGACACTGGATATTCTGTGGCGAGTGTCACACCTCCTGACTCCCCAAAGCCTTTCCACTATCTACAAAGCACAAGTCGGGAGTGTGATGGAATACCTTCCACCTGCCTGGATGAGTACATTTGCAGCAGCACCCCAGAAGCTCGACACCATCTGTAATGTACTCACAGGTTTGTGGAGCTGTTGAGTTGGGAGTGGCTTAGCTAGTCACATGATGTTCACAAGACTGAATAAAACCCTTGCCAGATGGGTTCGGGGGATTCACAGTTAGGCAGATGGTTGTGAGCCTGGTGGATGAACTGGTAATGTGATTGTTAATCCTTTTGTTAATGAACCAACTGGTTCTTAATAGCAATGTGTTGCCATGATTTCTTAAGCAAAGAACCCATGAAGCAAATGCATTACATCATCCAGGACAAAGCAGCCCATTGATCGGCACCCTAACCACCACCTTCACCATTCACTCCCTCCACCACCAGCGTACCACGGCTGCAGTGTGAACCAGCTACAAGATGCACTGCAGCAACTCTCCAAGCCTTCTTCGACAGCACCGCCCAAACCACCACCTAGAAGGACAAGGGCAGCAGGCGCATGGGAGCACCATCATCTGCAAGGTTCCTCTCCAAGTTCCATACCATCCTGACTTGGAAATATATCGCCGTTCCTTCATCGTTGCTGGGCCAAAATCCTGGACCTCTCTAACAGAACTGTGGGAGTTCCTTCACCACAAGGACTGCAGCGATTCAAGAAGGTGGCTCATCACCACCTTCTCAAGGGCAAGTAGGGATGGGCAATAAATGCTGGCCTTGCCAGCAACCCCCACATCCCAGAACGAATAAAAAATATATAAAACACTAATGAACAAAGCTCCTCCCAGCCTGATAAAACTATACAAGAACGGACTCGCCCCCCCCCACCCTCCGCCCACCCCACTCCGAGCCCATTGCAGAAAGCCCCTGAATGCAATAGATGGAGATCTGAATGTTACAAACAGGACATCCCATTTCTTGCCATCATTTGATGAATTTGACTATTACTTTCAATGGATATTTCACTGCATTCTTCATCTCCTCTCTGAATTTATGCTGGGTCACGACATAAATACATGTGTTTGTGCAGCAGCTCAGAAGGAGCAGCATATCTCCGGCCTCTTGCAGGATAAACACAGGGTCGCTGTAATCTGTATAAGCAGAAGTGCCTCTGATTCGGTAATATATGTTGGTGTATGACGTATGTTGCCCATAGCATGAGGAAACTTCCCGATATACTGAAGAGCAAAATCATGGATTTTTTCCGGTTTTCCAACTCAGGATCAACATTATGTTGAGCAGTGTTGTTGCCCCTCAGTGCCCGTCGGACTCGACTGGAGACTAATATATGTCTCACTGTCAGTACATTGAACAGTCCAATCAGAATGAATGCAAGCCACGGGGTGAAAATTTGATGAATCCAGGAATATGCCATCCACGGAGCTGTTGTATAAAAACTCGTTTTGGTGCTGCAGAACATTGGGACATTGTCAACAAAATACAATGGTTCAAATACAAAGTACAAGGGGATATTGTCGCACCAGCTCAGAACAAACACAGTGCATGCAACCACAGCTGCAGTTTTCTCCGTGCAATACGTTGTTTTCAGTTTCTGGCAACAGATGGCGACGAATCGATCGAAGGTGAAAGCGACTGTTGACCAGACTGAGAAGTTGCTGTATGTGTAAACCAGGACCGTAATCAGACGGCACGCAGGAGTAACGGACAAGGCGCTAACTGGAACATAGATGCCAATGACCCGGTTCACTATCACGCCGGTGATAATGACCAGTAGATCAGCCACAGCCATGGCCACCATGTAGCGAGTGATGCACTTGGAGAGACCACACTTGCCCCGGGACAGGATCACAATCGCCATTATGTTCACTGCAAGAAAGGGAAATCATTGACTAGACTCCCAGCAGAAAACATCAGGATTTTGTCTGAAATTCAGTGTTACATTCCTGCAGCTGTGGATGGAGATAAATCCAGCCACCTTCACGCCCGCTTTGTGGTGACTGAGCTATTTTTAACTAAACTGGGTGACCCATGACATCGAGTGGTATGCCGGTTTTACAGCCTAATATTAACTCTATTCGTCTCAATGGGGAGTTAATCCATTGTTGCACCCAACCCCATCAGTATTCCAACCAACTGGTTAGACTTGTTTCATAATAAAACTGAATAATCATTAAAATATGTATTTAAAAATCTGTGACCTCCTATAAGATGCACTGCAGCAACTCGCCAAGCCTTCTTCGGCAGCACCTCCCAAACCCGTGACCTGTACCACCTCGAAGGACAATGGCAGCAGATGCATGGAAACAGCACAATCTCCACATTCCCATCCAAGTCACACACCATCCTGGCTTGGAAATATATCGCTGTTCCTTCATCGTCGCTGGGACAAAATCCTGGCACTCCCTCCCTCACAGCACTGTGGGAGCACCTTCACCACACGCTCTGCAGCAGTTCAACAAGGTGGCTCATCTTAGATGCATTTAAGGGGAAGCGAGATAAACACCATGGGGAAGAAACGAATATGATTGCTGTGACTGACCCGATTGCAAGTTTCCACCTCGATTTCAATTAGTTTCATTGCATCCTTTTGCCTAGAAGCTAGATACACACATGGGGGAGAAAAGAAGAAAAGGTTATGCTGGTAGAGTTAGATAAAGAGAGGTAGGAGGAGGCTCATGTGCAGCATTAACCCTGGCAGAGATCAGTTGGCAAAATGGCCTCTGTCTGAGCTGGACAGTCTATAACACCTGCAGCAAAAGAAGTGAACAAGGCAAACACTAACATATATAATGAACAAGATGGTAATAAACGGAGTTACCCGGAACACCAACAGCCGCAAGAGCTGTATAATAAATGGCATACACCACACCCTTAACTGGTTCATGCATGTTTGGTTCGATTCATGCTGTGACGACAGCAGTGTGGGGACATGCACCACGCTGTGCTGAAAACTGCCCCTGATATATACTTGAGGGAAGTCCCCAGTGAGATAACAATTATGCAACATCATTACTGCTGTTAGTGACATTCATTGAAACAAACAAATTGTTTTCGCTTCACTGGATGTAATGCAGCCGAGCAAATACAGGTGATGCCAGGGGGTACTGAAGTTTCATGTTCAGCCATGAACTCATTGAATGGCGGTGCAGGCTAGAAGGGCTGAATGGCCTGCTCCTGCACCTATTTTCTATGTTTCTATGAACGACCCAATATTCTGAACTTCGTTTTGAAAGCTTTGGCTATCAGTGGTATACACTTGACAGGGTTCTGACCTTATTCCCTGTTGCGGTTAAATGGTGTACCTCAATTTTAATCACTTTAGTTCCATCCTTCACCCGCCCTCCTTATATGTCACTTTAAACACCATGTTACATTTAGCAGTCTCCTGCGATGGTTTTCTTGTCAATTGTCATTTTAATGATCATTTAGTTTGGAATTCTCAGGCTAGAAAGTCACAAGCATCAGCCAGTGAGACTGCTCCTGATTGCCATCCACTGATCCTCGCTCAGGAGAGGGGGTGAGGGGTGAACACAGGAGAGCCCCCCCACTCACATGGAGCCCCCACCCACATGGAGCCCCCACCCACAACAGGCCCCCCACCCACAACAGGCCCCCCACCCACAACGGGCCCCCCACCCACAACGGGCCCCCCACCCACAACAGGGCTCCCACCCACATGGAGCCCCCACCCACAACAGGCCCCCCACCCACAACGGGCCCCCACCCACAACAGGGCTCCCACCCACATGGAGCCCCCACCCACAACGGGCCCCCCACCCACAACGGGCCCCCCACCCACAACAGGGCCCCCACCCACAACAGGCCCCCCACCCACAACGGGCCCCCCACCCACATGGAGCCCCCACCCACAACGGGCCCCCCACCCACAACAGGCCCCCCACCCACAACAGGCCCCCCACCCACAACGGGCCCCCCACCCACATGGAGCCCCCACCCACAACAGGGCCCCCACCCACAACAGGCCCCCCACCCACAACAGGCCCCCCACCCACAACAGGCCCCCACCCACAACGGGCCCCCCACCCACATGGAGCCCCCACCCACAACAGGGCCCCCACCCACAACAGGCCCCCCACCCACAACAGGCCCCCCACCCACAACAGGCCCCCACCCACAACAGGCCCCCCACCCACAACAGGCCCCCCACCCACAACGGGCCCCCCACCCACATGGAGCCCCCACCCACAACAGGGCCCCCACCCACAACAGGCCCCCCACCCACAACAGGCCCCCCACCCACAACAGGCCCCCACCCACAACGGGCCCCCCACCCACATGGAGCCCCCACCCACAACAGGGCCCCCACCCACAACAGGCCCCCCACCCACAACGGGCCCCCCACCCACATGGAGTCCCCACCCACAACGGGCCCCCCACCCACAACGGGCCCCCCACCCACATGGAGCCCCCACCCACAACAGGCCCCCCACCCACAACAGGCTCCCACCCACAACGGGCCCCCCACCCACAACGGGCCCCCCACCCACAACAGGCCCCCCACCCACAACGGGCCCCCCACCCACAACGGGCCCCCCACCCACAACAGGCCCCCCACCCACAACAGGCCCCCCACCCACACGGTGCCCCCCACCCACAACAGGCCCCCCACCCACAACAGGCCCCCCACCCACAACAGGCCCCCCACCCACACGGTGCCTCCCACCCACAACGGGCCCCCCACCCACAACGGGCCCCCCACCCACAACGGGCCCCCCACCCACACGGTGCCCCCACCCACAACAGGCCCCCCACCCACAACGGGCCCCCCACCCACAACGGGCCCCCCACCCACAACAGGCCCCTCACCCACAACAGGCCCCCCACCCACAACGGGCCCCCCACCCACAACAGGCCCCCCACCCACAACAGGCCCCCCACCCACAACGGGCCCCCCACCCACAACGGGCCCCCCACCCACACGGTGCCCCCACCCACAACGGGCCCCCCACCCACAACGGGCCCCCCACCCACAACGGGCCCCCCACCCACAACAGGCCCCCCACCCACAACGGGCCCCCCACCCACAACGGGCCCCCCACCCACACGGTGCCTCCCACCCACAACAGGCCCCCCACCCACAACGGGCCCCCCACCCACACGGTGCCTCCCACCCACAACGGGCCCCCCACCCACAACGGGCCCCCCACCCACAACGGGCCCCCCACCCACACGGTGCCCCCACCCACAACGGGCCCCCCACCCACAACGGGCCCCCCACCCACAACAGGCCCCCCACCCACAACGGGCCCCCCACCCACAACGGGCCCCCCACCCACACGGTGCCTCCCACCCACAACGGGCCCCCCACCCACAACGGGCCCCCCACCCACAACAGGGCCCCCACCCACAACGGGCCCCCCACCCACAACAGGGCCCCCACCCACAACGGGCCCCCCACCCACACGGTGCCCCCCACCCACAACGGGCCCCCCACCCACAACGGGCCCCCCACCCACAACAGGCCCCCCACCCACAACAGGCCCCCCACCCACAACAGGCCCCCCACCCACACGGTGCCCCCCACCCACAACAGGCCCCCCACCCAAACAGGGCCCCCACCCACAACAGGCCCCCCACCCACACGGTGCCCCCACCCACAACAGGGCCCCCACCCACATGGGGCCCCCCACCCACGGGGCAATCTCAGATGCACACTGACCACCCAGCCCACACTGGGGAAATGGGGAGTTGGGTGAGATACTGCAATGTGTCAGGGGTCAGTGGAAAGGGATGGCAGCATCAGCGAACTCAAGTGCAGGTACAATGAGTCGAATTACATCGAATGTATGGCACAGAAACAGGCTCTTTGGCCCAACGTGTCTGTGCCGAGTGTATCGCTGAGCCCCACACAGAGCAGGAAGTGTCCGGGTTCCATCCCAAGCCTGTGCTGTTAGCTCAGCTCACCCAGCTGGAGGCTGCACGTTACAATCTCCGCCTGTGCTGCACTAGTTTGTCCCAGCCAGAGTGGGCCTGAGTCCCACACAGAGCAGGAAGGGACAAGTTTCCTTTCATGCCTGGTTAGGTCCTGTCTCACAAGAATGAAAAAGCCACCAGGGTTGGTGGGACAGTGGTATACAATCGGGAGGGAATGGCCCTGGGAGTCTGGACCCCATGAAGTCTTGTGGTTACAGGTCAAAAATTGTCAAAGGAAACCTCCAACTGATTACCACCGAGCTGCCTTCACCAACTGATGAATCAGTACACCTCCCTGTTGAACACCACTTGGTGGAAGCACTAACACTAACAGGAAGCATTTATTGCCCATCCCTAATTTTCCTTGAGAAAGTGTGGAGCCACTGTCTTGACAACTGAGTGACTCACTTGACCATATCAGAGGGCAGATTAGAGCCAACCACTTTGCTGTGGGTCTGAAGCCACATATAATTAACGGGTATTTGCTGGGCAGGAGTTGGGCAAATAGCCCGCTCTCTGCCCATGGAGGCTCTTCACTTCTGGAGGTGTGCGATCTGTCAAGGAGGTTCTTGACAGATCGCTAGTTACAGGTTTAGGTTCATGCGCTTCGCATGATTAAATCCAGAACTTGTGGGGTACCCATGGGTGCGTGCACACCTCGTGTGCACCCGGAGGGGATGTGAATTCAGGGCCAATGTTTTGCAGAATTTACAATTATAATGTTGATATGCCCATTATAAATTGGCCACACAAATCTGGGTTGTACCTGAATAATATACACTTTCAAAGCAGTTTATTCCTTATCGACAATGAAGCATAAATATGCTCAATCTAAAACCTCCCCTGCAGCTGGCATCTTTACTGAGCTCCCACCATTTCCTCCTGTGAAGAGGATCATTCCCGAGCACTAGGACTTGATTGTGTTGTCTTTCCCCTTTTTAAATCCCTGCACTGGCAAGCCAGTGGTTCCACTGGATTAATGTGGACATGTAGCTCCTCTGACAGAGACTTACAAATTGCAATGTTGTTACACAATGCTGGTTACAATGCAGAATTGCTTTCTATGCTAGTTCGATAAAGCTTTAAGACATTTATGTTAAGTGAGTGCATCATCATCATCATAGGCAGTCTCTCGGAATCGAGGAAGACTTGCTTCCACTCTAAAAATTAGTCCTTATGTGGCTGAACAGTCCAATATGAGAACCACAGTACCTGTCACAGGTAGTCATTGAAGGAAAGGGTAGGAGGGTGGGACAGGTTTGCCACATGCTCTTTCCGCTGCCTGCGCTTGATTTCTGCATGCTCTTGGCGATGGGACTCGAGGTGCTCAGCACCCTGCCGGATGCACTTCCTCCACTTAGGACGGTCTTTGGCCAGGGACTCCCAGGTGTCGGTGGGGATGTTGCACTTTATCAGGGAGGCTTTGTGGGTGTCCTTGTAACATTTCCTCTGCACACCTTTGGCTCGTGTGCTGTGAGGGCGTTCTGAGTAGAGCGCTTGCTTTGGGAGTCTCGTGTCTGGCATTCGAACAATGGAGCCTGCCCAGCGGAGCTGATCAAGTATGGTCAGTGCTTCAATGCTGGGAATGTTGGCCTGGTCGAAGACGCTAACGTAGGTGTGCCTGTCCTCCCAAGGGATTTGCAGGATCTTGCGGAGACATCGTTGGTGGTATTTCTCCAGCAACCTGTCGTGTCTACTGTTCATGGTCCATGTCTCTGAGCCATACAGGAGGGCGGGTATTACTACAGCCCTGTAGACCATGAGCTTAGTGACAGATTTGAGGGCCTGGTCTTCGAACACTCTTTTCCTCAGGCGGCCAAAGGCTGCACTGGTGCACTGGAGGCGGTATTGAATCTCTTTGTTAATGTCTGCTCTTGTTGATAAGAGGCTCCCGAGGTATGGGAAATGGTCCACGTTGTCCAGTGCCACGCTGTGGATCTTGATGACTGCGGGGGTGGGGGGGGCGCAGTGCTGTGTGGTGGGGAAAGTTTGGTGGAGGACCTTTGTCTTATGAATGTGTAGCGTAAGGCCCATGCTTTCGTATGCCTCAGTGAATACGTTGACTATGACTTGGAGTTCAGCCTCTGTATGTGTGCAGGCGCAGATGTCGTCCGCCTACTGTAGCTCGACGACAGAGGTTGGGGTGGTCTTGGATCTAGCCTGGAGACAACAAAGGTTGAACAGGTTCCCACTGGTTCTGTAGTTTAGTTCCACTCCAGCAGAGAGCTTGTTGAGTGTGAGGTGGAGCATGGCAGCGAGGAAGATTGAGAAGAGGATTGGGGTGATGACGTGGTCCGGACATGGATTGGATCTGTAATGGATCCGTTGGTAAGGATCACGGCCTGCATGTCACTGTGGAGCAGGCGGAGTATGTTGACAAACTTTTGGGGGCAACCAAAATGGAAGAGGACACTCCATAGACCCTCATGGTTAACAGTGTCAAAGGCCTTTGTAAGGTTGAAGGCGGCCATGTATAAGGGCCGGTGCTGTTCCCTGCATTTTTCTTGCAGCTGTCGTGCTGTAAAAATCATGTCCGTTGTGCCCCGTAGAGGACGAAATCCTCACTGTGACTCCGGGAGGAGCTCCCCAACCACAGGGAGAAGATGGTTGAAGAGGATTCAAGGGATGACTTTCCCAGTAGCTGATAACAGGGAGATTCCTCTGTAGTTGCCGCAGTCGGACTTGTCCCTTTTTTAAAGATGGTCACGATCACTGCATCTCTGAGATTTCCCGGCATGCTCTCCACCTTCCAGATGAGAGAGGGGGTCATGCATTTGTGCCAACAGTGCCTCTCCGCCTACTTCAGTGCCTCAGCAGGAATTTCATTCGTTCCCATAGCCTTGTTGTCCTTAAACTGTCTGATGACTTTTTCTCGTGCAGTGTTGGGGTTTTGCTGAGATGGTGGCAGGTCGCATGCTGTGGGATGGAGTCGAGGACACTCGAGTCAAAGGCAGAGTCTCGATTGAGGAGATCTTTGAAGTGCTCCTTCCAGCGGGCCCTGACTGCCTTGGTTTCCTTGATAAGTGTTTCCCCGTTCTTGGCCAGCGGTGGGATGGGACCTTGGGTATTTGGGCCGTAGGTGGCCTTGACTGCGGTGAAGAATTATCACACATCATGGCTGTCGGCCAGCTGCTGTATCTCCTGTGATTTCTCCATCCACATTCTGTTCTTTAGGTCCCGAGTTTTTTGTTGGACCTCGGCCTTAAGTCATCTGTGATGCTGCTTTGCTGCTCCCAAGTTGGGTTGTTGTTTAAGGCTCAGAAATTCTCTGCGCTTGTGATCTATTAGCTCTTGGATCTCCTGATCATTCTCGTCAAACCAGTCCTGGTGTTTCCTGGTTGAGTGACCAAGTGTCTCTTTGCAGGCACTGGTTATGGAGGTCTGGAGGGCAGACCAAGTGCTGTGAGCATTCTGCGTCCTGGGGTTATCAAGGCACACCAGGTTAGCTGTGAGGTGTTGACTGTATCGGGCTCTGTTAGCTGGGCCTTTGTGTGCCCTGGCGTTGACTTTTTTGCGGCACTGTCCTCGCCGCTTTGGGGCTATGTTGATGTCAATGATGAATTGAATTAGGCGCTGGTCTGTCCAGCAGTCATCAGCTCCTGTCATTGCACAGGTGATGCGCACATCTTGCGATCCCTGGCTCGAACGATGACATAGTCGAGCAGGTGCCATTGTTTGGAGCGAGGGTGTTGCCACAATGCCTTGAACTTGTCCCGCTGGCAGAACAAAGTGTTGGTGATGGCAAGGTCATGTTCTAGACATTTTGTCAGGAGTAGGGTACCGCTGGAGTTGGTTTTCCCTACTCCCTCTCTGCCAATCATGCATCCCCATAGGGCTGTGTCCTTGCCGACCCTGCTGTTGAAGTCACCGGCGAGGATCAGTTTGTCGTCCGCAGGAACGCGGGACAGGGATTTTTCGAGGTTGGAGTAAAAACCCTCTTTGCTCTCAGCTGTTGCATTGAGTGTTGGGGTGTACATACTGATGACTGTGGTGCATTGATTCCGGGATAGGGTGAGTCGGAGAATTATGAGATGTTCGTTAACCCCTCAGGGGGAGTCTTTGAGGCAGTCGACCAGCTCGTTTTTGATGGCAAAACCGATTCCATGGAGGCGGCATTCTTCCTCTGGTTTCTCTTTCCAGAAGAAGGTATAACCTCCACCTTGTTCCTTGAGCTGGCCTTGCCCTGCCTGCCAGGTCTCGCTTCGGGTCGAAGCGTCTAAGTTCCCGGGCAACTATGGCGGTGCGGCGTTCCGGCCTGTCGCTGTTGGTAGTTGTCCATGAGGGTCCTGGCGTTCCATGCTGCCCTTAAATACCGGATAAGAGATCTGTTGGGCGGCTCTATGCTAATATTTGTACGGCATTTTGTCTGCCATTAATCAGAATTCTAACTCAGAAAGGAGTCTATTGCTGAACTGATAAAAAGTTTCAACTGCCTCAGAGCAGCCATCCAGACAACAGCTGTGAATGCCCCTTGCTTACCCTTTGATGGTTCACTATTATGGACATGGCTTGGTACAGACTGGGGTGTTCTGGGCACTGGGTAAAGTATGGAACACACACACAAAGTAATATTCCAGCCGACAGAAACAAAACTTTCACCCCATTAATCTGGGGTGCATTGGGAGTCGGTCTTCCCTCCTGACAAGACACAATAGCAACTTAACAAATTGTTTTATCTCATCGTCTATCTCCCTCAGGAAATAAATATAACATAACTTTATTCCTTATTGTTTAAGTAGATTAAGTATGGGTGGAGATAAGAAATAACAAAAGGCAGAATACACTGGTGGGAGCAGATTATAGGCCTCCAAACAATAACTATACCGTAGGCCAGAGTATTAATCAAGAAATAGCAGGAGCTTATGATAAAGGTAATACAATAATCATGGTGGGCTTTATTCTTCATGTAGACTGGGCAAATCAAATTGGCAAAGGTAGTCTGGAGGAGGAGTTCATGGAATGCATTCAAGACAGTTTCCTAGAACACCATGAAACCTACCAGGGAACAAGCTATTTTTGATCTTGTATTGTGTAATGAGACAGGGTGAATGAGTAATCTCATTGAAAAGCATCCTCTGGAGAAGATTGATCATAAAATGCTAAAATTTTACGTTGCGTTAGAAAGTGAAATACTTCAATCGGAAACGAGAGTCTTAAACTGAAATAAAGCCAATTACATAGGTATGAGGGGCCTACATCCTCGTGTTTCAAAAGGGATGGCTGCAGAGATAGTGGGGTTGTGATCTTGCAAAATTTCCTAGATTCTAGAATGGTCCCAGCAGATTGGAAGTTAACAAATGTAACATTGAAACTTAGAAAGTTACAGCACAGAAGGAGGCCATTTCGGCCTATCATGTCCATGCAGGCCGACAATGAGCCACACAGCCCTGTCAGCAGCCCTGAAGGTTACATATAAACCAATGAACAATGAACAATGGCAGAAAAGCAAAGTGCACCCAGCCCAACCAGGCCGCCTCACACAACTGCGACACCCCTTATACTGAAACATTCTACACTCCATCCCAGCCGGAGCCATGTGATCTCCTGGGAGAGACAAAAAACAGATAAAAACCCAGGCCAATTTAGGAAGAAAAGAAAATCTGGGAAAATTCCTCTCCGACCCAGCCAGGTGATCGAAACTAGTCCAGGAGATCACCCCGGCTGTATTCAATTCCCTGCAGTACTTACCATTATATCTACGCCAGCCAACAAAAGGTTATCCAGTCTAATCCCAATTACCACTCTAGGTCCGTAACCCTGCAGGTCACTGCACTTTAAGTGCCCATCCAACCATCTCTTAAAAGTGGTGAGGCTTTCTACATCCACCACTCTTCCAGGCAGCGAGTTCCAGATCCCCATCACCCTCTGCTTAAAGAAGCCCCTCCCTCAAATCCCCTCTAAACTTTCCACCAACCAACTTAAAACTATGCGCCCTCGTAATTGACCCCTCCAACAATGGAAATAGACCCTTACTATCCACTATGTCCAGACCCCTCAATATTTTGCACACCTCAATGAGGTCTACTCTCAACTTCCTCTGTTCCAATGAGAACAAACCCAGCCTATCCAATCTGTGCTCATAACTAAGATTCTCCATTCCAGGCTGCATCCTAATAAATCTCCTCTGCACACTCTCGAGTGAAATCACGTCCTTCCTATAATACGGCGACCAGAACTGCATGCAGTACTCCAGCTGTGGCCTAACCAAAGTATTATACAATTTAACCATAACCTCCCTGCTCTTATATTATATGCCTCGGCCAATAAAGGCAAGTATTCCGTATGCCTTCTTAACCACCTTATCCACCTGGCCTGCTACTTTCAGGGATCTGTGGACCAATGGTGGAGCTTTGGAGGCGTGGCCTATTCAGTTGGAGCTGTGCTGTGGTAAGAGAAGGGGCTACCTGCTTTGCTCCTGCCTGGAAGGCCTAGAGTGAACCCTGAGACCAGCCCAGGAAGAGGAGGAAGGGGTGGCTTACTACAATTCAACGTCCAGAGGGAGAGGAGGAGAGCAGAAAATTTATCAACTTATTACTACTATAGAGAGTTGGAGAGAGGGGGAAAAGAACAACCTGAGAAAACACCATCCAGTGTGGAAGGAGGGAGAGCCATTTCTACAATCTTCGACAGGTGGGTGTGTTTTGGTGCATTCCCCGAAAGACTTTGTTGTATCGGTGGGGGGAGGAAAGAAGACCATCTCGAGGGCCGGAACATCGCGGGGGATGTGTGTGTGTGGGGGTCTTGCTGACAGCTAGGTCCCACACACCACTGAAGCACCCCTCCCCCATTGCCTAGCCTGGGATAGCTGGAGCTACCTGGCTGAAGTATTACTAATCACCCTATTTAACATCGTTGGGAGTGTGTGCCTAGGTGGCTCCAGCTGCCCCAGGTGAAGACATCTTCTCCCCTCACCCGAAGACCATCTACAAGGACTGTGTCTTGTTTTTTTCCATCATCTGGGGAGTGCACCCCAGAAAAATGCCCACCCATCGCTGTGAGGGGAGACCTGCCCTCGCAGTTTCCCTCTTTCCCACCCCCCCATTTCTCTTTCTCTCTCTCCCAGTCTCTCCCCTCTCTCTCTGAGAGCCCTTTCCTCCTAATTTGGAAATAAGACAATTAAGACAACTGAGCAGAGGGAGCAAGGCCCCTCCCCAATTGTCAACTAGGGGAGAGGTGTGCCTCTTTCAGAGCTCCCTCTGTTCAAACACCAACAAGGCCATTTAAGACCATTAAGGCCTGTGACTTTGGGGTGAGTGTGGCCCTTAAAGGGACCCCGTGATGGCGACCCCATCCACGCCGGTGGCAGGGCTAGCAAAGACATATGCGCAGGCGGCGTCCACATCCACGGCGCCTCCTGCGCCTCCTGCTGCCCTGCCACTGTTCAGACTAATAACACAGAAACACGGGGTCAAGAACTACACTCACCCCACAATGAGCATTGAGGAGTGCGTGCGGGCGATGGCTGGGGTAGTCGGCCCCTCGGCCATTGTCGCAGCCTCCAAGATGTCTGGGAAGGCCGTGTTCTTCCTGGGGTCGGAGCGGGCAGTGTCCCTGGCCCTCGAAAAGGGGCTCACGGTGGGCGGGACGTTCCTGCCGGTGGACCCTCTCGAGGCCACTGCGCAGAGGGTCATCGTATCGAACGTCCCGCCCTTTGTTCCCACTGAGCTCCTCCTCCCTCACCTACACCAACTGGGGGAGGTAAGGTCGGGGATCAACCCCATACCGCTTGGCCTCAGGGAGAACAGCCTGCGCCACGTGTTCTCCTTCCGCCGCCAGCTCTTTGTCCGGCTGGCGCGGGAGGAGACGACAGAGGGCTATTTTAATGTGGTGCACGAGGGGACTGCCTACCACGTCTTCTGGACGTCGGACGGCGTGCGGTGCCATGCCTGTAGGGAGGTGGGGCACGTTCGCAAGAACTGCCCCGCCTCCAAAGTCGCCAAACCACCGAGGGCGGCCAAGGCTGAAGCCGCCGCCACCCCTCCCCCTACTAGCGTCCGCGTGCCGGGAGCTGTGGGTGCGCGGGCATCGTCGGGGACCTTTGTTTTCACGGCCTCCGGCGGGGGGGAGGGCGAGCGTCCGACCGGAAAGAAGGCGCGGAGGAAGGCGAAACACCTCGAGGCGGGTCCCCTCAGTGCACCAGACAATTTGTTTACCGCGCTCAGCCCAACCCTGTCACCGGCGAGCGCAGGGTGCCCTGAGCCCGTACCCGAGCCCTTGACCAGTATCACAGAGGGGCTCGGGCGCGGGCAAGAAAAGAAAAAGGGGGGGGTGGAGCGGGAGGCCTCGGCAGACATGGAGGTCTCCCTGTCTCTGCGCCCCCCAGGAACAAAAGGAGGCGCCGCTCCAATGAGGCGGGGGGGGGAACAACATCCCTCCGCGGAGGAGTCGGTGCCCGCCGCGTGTCCCGTGTCCCCCACCAGCGCCCCCAAACTGCGCCGTAGGCAGGAGGAATCTGTCCCCGGGGAGGGTGAGGCAGTCGAGGCTGCCCAGCCTCTGCCTCCCGGGGATGGCGTGGAAGATCTGCCTGTCGTGGGGGGCGTGG
Organism: Pristiophorus japonicus; assembly: GCF_044704955.1. Classification (NCBI taxonomy): domain Eukaryota; kingdom Metazoa; phylum Chordata; class Chondrichthyes; family Pristiophoridae; genus Pristiophorus; species Pristiophorus japonicus. Next base: position 451,275 of record NW_027254388.1, on the reverse strand, counting down.
GGCCAGCGGAGGAATGCGTTGCCGCCGGGTTGAGCGTCCCGGGGACTGAGGCGGGCGGGGCCGAAAAGGCCGAACCTGAGCCCGCCCAGCCAATAACCGACTTCCCCCGGGTGTCGCTCGGCCCGGAAGAAACGGAAATTATGAACAATTTTAACGAGTCTGTACACGCTGGGCCGAGGGGTGGCGGCGGGGAGGGGGAAGAACAACAACCCTCGCCCCCTACTTTGGAGCTGGGGTACTTGGTGGACCTGGAACATTTCTTTGACCAGGTCTCTCCGCGTTCCCCGGCTCCTGGGGCGGAGGGGGAACCCCTTCCGCTGTCACTTCCTGACCCAGCACCGCTTTTAAAAGAGCCCAGTGGGGACTCCTTTGCCGACGATCCTGGGGGTGGGATCGGGGCAGAGCCAGGGCCGGATGGAGCGGCCGGGCCGTTTGCCGTACCTCGTGCGGTCGACGGGCCGGCTGCTGGCGGCGACCTCCCGGAGGGGGACGGGGACTCGGTGGGGGACTCGGGAGAAGATCTCGAGTCCATCGCCAGTGAGGCGGTGGATCACCTCGTGCCCGCCGCTGAGTCCCCCCTCATTCCTGCAAAGGAACTCCGGGACTTTTTGGTCCAGAGCCAGGGTTGCCACAACCGAACCCATCTGGCCCGGAAAGATGGTCCGAGCCGGGGCTGCTCATCGCTTCCGTCCGCGCCGCCGCTAAAACCATGGCCGCGGGCGGGCCCTTATCAAAGGCGCAAGGCCTTGAGCTGCGCCGGCTCAAAAAGTTCCTCGCTGGGCTGCTGAAGGAGTGGAGGTCAACAAACGACTCCACTATCCCCCCCCACAATAGGTTAGGTAGAGGTTGCACTATGCTTTTGCCATGAAGATAACCATAGCCAGCCTCAACATCAACGGCGGCAGAGAGACACACCGTAGATTGAACAATTTTCGCTCCTGCGGGAGGGGAAATATGCGGTGTGCTTCCTGCAAGAAACCCACACCGTTCCGGGAGACGAAGCCACGTGGCTCCTGGAATGGCAAGGAGAGGTCCACATGAGCCACCTCACTACCACTCCTTGTGGGGTGGCCATCTTGTTGGCCCCGCATTTTCAGCCGGAGATCTTGGGGGTCGAGGAGCACGTGCCAGGCGGCTTGCTGCACGTCACGGTTCGCCTGGGGGACGTGCCGCTCCATCTCGTGAACGTGTACGCCCCTCAGCTCGGCCCGCAGCAAACGCGCTTCTTCGAAGAGGTGTCCGCTCTTCTTGGCTCCGTTGACGTCGGCGACTGCATTGTCCTCGAGGGGGATTTTAACTGCACCCTCGAGGCGAGGGACCGCTCCGGTGCCCATAGAGCATGACGGCGATGGAGAAGTTGAGGGACCTGGTCGGGTCCTTCGACTTGGTGGACGTCTGGCGAAATCTCCATCCCGACTCCAGTGCCTTTACTTGGGTGAGGCCTGGAGTAGGATGGTCCAGAGTCGACCGCCTTGACGTGTCTCGGGCGTACGTTTCCTGCGTCCCGGCGGCCTCCATGCGGCCGGTGCCGTGTTCGGACCACCACCTGGTGTGGGCGGAGCTCGCTTCGCTCCGCGCGAGGACGGGGTCCGCGTACTGGCACTTTAACAACCGGCTGGAGGACGTGCGGTTCCAGGACTCGTTCCGTCGATTCTGGGCCGACTGGAGAAGGAAGCAGAGGGGCTTCCCCTCCTTGAGGCTATGGTGGGACGTGGGCAAGGCTCACGTCTGCGTCTTCTGTCAAGAGTATGCGAGGGGGTCGACCAAGAGGCGGGCGGCCAGGGTCGGGCGCCTAGAAAAAGAGGTGCTCGACCTGGAGTCCTGTCTCGGTCAAGTCGTCGGGGACCCGGCCCTGCGGACGGTGTACGAAGCGAAGAAGGCCGCTCTGAAGGACCTGCAGCTCATCGGGTCCCGAGGCGTGTTCATGAGGTCGCGGATCCGGTTCCTGCGGGATCTGGACCGCGGCTCCCCCTTCTTCTACTCGCTGGAAAAACGACGGCTCTCTCGTCTCGGATCCGGACGGCGTCAAAAACAGGGCCCGTGAATATTACGGGCTCTGTTCTCTCCGGAGCCGTCCAGCGAGGAAGCGCGTAGAGTTTTGTGGGAGGACCTGCTGAAGGTCAGCCCGGAGGTCGGTGAAAATCTGGAAGCTCCGCTAAGCCTGGCGGAGCTGACCGGCGCCCTCGACCGGCTCTCGAGGGGAAAAGCCCCGGGGCTGGACGGGCTGACCGTGGAGTTCCACAGGGCGTTCTGGGACGTCCTGGGGGCGACTACGCGCGGGTCCTGGGGGAAAGTCTGGCGACCGGGGAGATGCCCCTCTCTTGGCGCAGGGCAGTCATCGTCCTGCTGCCTAAGAAGGGCGATCTCCGCCTCCTTAAGAACTGGCGCCCGGTCTCCCTCCTCAGCACGGACTACAAAATCTTCGCCAGGGCGATGTCTGCTCACCTTGGTGCCGTGCTGGACCACATGATCCACCCCGACCAGTCCTACACGGTCCCGGGCCGGACAATCCACGATAACATCCATCTGGTCCGGGACCTCATCCATCATTCCCAGGAGGCTGGTCTGTCGGTCGCCTTCCTATCCCTCGACCAAGAGAAGGCGTTCGACAGGGTGGATCACGACTATCTGTTCGGAACTCTGCGCGCTTTCGGGTTCGGGACGCATTTCGTCGCCCGGATCCGACTTTTGTACGCCGCCGCGGAGTGCCTGATTAAGGTTAACGGGTCCTTGACGGTGCCCCTTCACTTTGGGAGAGGGGTGCGCCAGGGATGCCCCATGTCCGGCCAGTTATATGCCATCTGCGTGGAGCCTTTCCTGCACCTCCTGCGGACGAGGTTGACGGGACTGGCTCTGCAAGGGCCGGGCGTGGAGGTCGTCCTCTCGGCTTACGCCGATGACGTGCTCCTCACGGTAGAGGATCCCGCTGACCTGCGGAGGATGCGTGAGTGCCAGGAGATTTACTCGGCCGCATCCTCCGCCAGGATCAACTGGAAGAAATGTTCCGGACTCCTGGTGGGTCAGTGGCGGGTGGACTCCCTGCCGGAGGAGCTCAGGCCTTTTGCCTGGAGCACGACCCATCTCCTCTATCTGGGAGTCGACCTTAGCCCCGACGAGGGAGCCTGGCCGGCGAACTGGCAAGAGCTGGAGGCCAAGGTCGCCGCTCGCCTAGGGCGCTGGACAGGACTGCTCCGAGTGCTGTCCTACAGGGGTCGAGCACTAGTCATAAACCAGCTGGTGGCCGCCATGTTGTGGTACCGGCTGGTCACTTTGACCCCTCCCCCTGCGTTTGTCACCAAGATACAGAAGAAGCTGGTGGACTTCTTCTGGAACAACAGGAAGCACTGGGTCTCTGCGGCGGTCTTGAGTCTCCCGCTTGGGGAGGGCGGTCAGTCGTTGGTGTGCGTCAGCACCCAGCTCGCGACTTTCCGTCTTCAGACCCTGCAGAGATACCTTTACGTCGAGCCCCCTCCTAGGTGGCGTGCTCTGGCGACGTATTTCTTCCACCAGCAGCACGGCCTCAACTACGACACGCAGCTCCTGTTTGTGAGCTTGGGGGACGTCAGGACCGCCCTCCGGGAGCTGCCTGTCTTTTACAGGGAACTCACCAGGGTCTGGAACAAAGTCTCCACCAAGCACAGCTCTCCGCCGGCTGGAGTGGCGGTTGTCCTGCAGGAGCCGCTGCTCGGGAATCCGTACCTCCACGACCGAGGTTTTATGTGGCGGTCGGACGAGAGGGCTTTGGCTGGTGAGGTGACCAGGGTCAGGGACCTGCTCGGTGGCGGAGCAGCGGGCTGGATGGCTCCAGACACGCAGGCGCGGCGCCTAAATTCAGCCAACGTCCGCCACGCGGCCGATGCCATCGAGTTGCTAAAAACAGCTCTGGGCCCTGACTCCGTTCGGTGCATCGAGGGGTCTCAAGCACGAGGGGAGATCCCGTCCGAACTGACCCCCGTCCGGACGGAATTCCTTATCGGCGCCAAACCCCGGAACCTCCCTCGGGAGCCAGCGCCTCACAACTTGAGCCGCCTCGAGGAAATCCCCTCCGTGCCTTTCAGTTCCGTGTGGAGGGGTTTCCTGTATGGGCTGCTCCTGCACACTCTCAACTTTGCCATCCTCGCCTGCCGTCCAGACACGCCATGGCGTACCATCTTGCTGTCCGGAGGAGGCGGGGGTCCCCGATGGAGGGCACTCTACGCGGGAGTCCTCCCATTATTTATCGGGGACTTGGCCTGGAGTGTGGTGCACGGAGCTGTGCCGTGCAATAAATTTTTAAGCCGGTTCACGGGCTCCCAGGCCGCCTGCAATTTCTGCGGTCTGGAAGAGTCCGTGTTCCATGTTTTTATTGAATGTACAAGGTTGCAGCCCCTGTTTTATTATTTAAAGGGGCTGCTCCTGAAATTCTGGTTGCACTTCAGTCCCACTCTCCTGATCTTTGGGCACCCTGTGCGGAGGGGAGCGGGTAGGTCCGAGGGCCTCCTCGTAGGACTGCTCCTGGGCACGGCCAAGGGTGCCATCAGCCGGTCCAGGCAGCGGGCGGTCGAGGGGGTCGTTCAACCTGACTGCCTGCCTTTCTTCCGTGCGTACATCCGCGCCAGGGTGTCCCTGGAGATGGAGCACGCGGTGTCCACCGGTACGCTCGCGGCCTTCCGCGAGAGGTGGGCACCGGAGGGACTGGAGTGCATCATCACGCCCGGCAACCAAATTTTAATTTGATTTTATGTTTTAAAGTTTCATTTGTTTTAATTGCCGGTGTTTTTAGTGTCCCCCTCCCCTTTTATAGGGGGCACTTGGAGAAACAATATGATTTTAGTGCCCAAAAATAAACTTTAAAAAAAACACAAAAAAAATTACAAAAAAAGCAAACAAAAGAGACTTGTAAATGTTTGGTGCGTCCCCCAGATCGGGGGGACACAATTTAATGTTTTTGTTTCCTCCCAAAAGAGTTCTGTGGACCAATGGTGGAGCAGTTGGAGGCGTGGCCTATTCACTTGGAGCTGTGATGTAGTGAGAGAAGGAGGTTGCTGCTGTTGCTCCTGCCTGGAAGGCCATTGTGAGCCCTGTGAAACAGCCCAGGAAGAGAAGGAAGGGGCTTACTACAATTCCAATTCATCCAGAGGGAGAGGAGGAGAGCAGAAAATTCAACAACCTTTAATACTGCTGCAGAGAGTTGGAGAGAGGGGGAAAGAACAACAACTATCCAGTGTGGAAGGAGGGAGAAACTTCATCATCCAAAGGTGGGTGTGTTTTGGTGCATTCCCCGAAAGACTTTGTTGTATCGGTGGGGGGAGGAAAGAAGACCATTTCGAGGGCCGGAATATTGCGGGGGGTGTGTGTGTGTGGAAGTGTGTGTGGGGGACTTGCTAAATAACTAGGCCCCACACACCACTGAAGCACCCCTCCCCCATTGCCTAGCCTGGGATGGCTGGAGCTACCTGGCTGAAGACTGATTAATCATCCTAATTAACATCGTTGGGAGTGTGTGCCTGGGTGGCTCCAGCTGTCCCAGGTGAAGACATCTTCTCCCCCCACCCGAAGACCATCTACAAAGACTGTGTTTTTTGCCTACCATCTGGGGGGTGCACCCACCCATCGCTGTGAGGGGAGACCTGCCCTCGCAGCTTCCCTCTTTCCCACCCCCCCCACCCTCTCTCTTTCTCTGTCACTCTCTCTGTCTCTCCCCTCTCTCTCTGAGAGCCCTTTCCTCCTAATTGGAAAAATCAATTATAAGACAACTGAGCAGAGGGAGCAAGGCCCCTCCCCAATCATCAACTAGGGGAGAGGTGTGCATTTTTCAGAGCTCCCTCTGTTCAAACACCAACGAGGCCATTTAAGACCATTAAGGCCTGTGACTTTGGGGTGGGTGTAGCCCTGAAAGGGACCCCGTGATGGCGAACCCATCCACGCTGGTGGCGGGGCCAGCAAAGACATATGCGCAGGCGGCGTCCACATCCACGGTGCCTCCTGCGCCTCCTGCTGCCCTGCCACTGTTCAGACTAATCACAAAAAAACACGGGGTCAAGAGCTACACTCACCCCACAATGAGCATCGAGGAGTGCGTGCGGGCGATGGCTGGGGTAGTCGGCCCCTCGGCCATCGTCGCAGCCTCCAAGATGTCTGGGAAGGCCGTGTTCTTCCTGGGGTCGGAGCGGGCGGTGTCCCTGGCCCTCGAAAAGGGGGCTCACGGTGGGCGGGACGTTCCTGCCGGTGGACCCTCTCGAGGCCACAGCGCAGAGGGTCATCCTTTCAAACGTCCCGCCCTTTGTTCCCGCTGAGCTCCTCCTCCCTCACCAACACCAACTGGGGGAGGTAAGGTCGGGGATCAACCCCATACCGCTCGGCCTCAGGGAGAGCAGCCTGCGCCACGTGTTCTCCTTCCGCCGCCAGCTCTTTGTCCGGCTGGCGCGGGAGGAGACGACAGAGGGGTATTTTAATGTGGTGCACGAGGGGACTGCCTACCATGTCTTCTGGACGTCGGACGGCGTGCGGTGCCATGCCTGCAGGGAGGTGGGGCACGTTCGCAAGAACTGCCCCGCCTCCAAAGTCGCCAAACCACCGAAGGCGGCCAAGGCTGGCGCCGCCGCCACCCCTCCCCCTAGTAGCGTCCGCGTGTCGGAGCTGTGGGTGCGCGGGCATCGTCGGGGGCCTTTGTTTTCACGGCCTCCGGCGGGGGGGAGGGCGAGCGTCCGACCGGAAAGAAGGCGCGGAGGAAGGTGAAACATCTCGAGGCGGGTCCCCTCAGTGCACCAGACAATTTGTTTACCGCGCTCAGCCCAACCCAGTCACCGGCGAGCGCGGGGTGCCCTGAGCCCATGCCCGAGCCCTTGACCAATATCACAGAGGGGTTCGGGCGCGGGCAAGATAAGAAAAAGGGGGGTGGTGGAGCGGGAGGCCTCGGCAGACATGGAGGTCTCCCTGCCTCCGCGCCCCCCAGGAACAAAAGGAGGCGCCGCTCCAATGAGGCGGAGGGGGAACAACATCCCTCCGCGGAGGAGTTGGTGCCCGCCGCGTGTCCCGCGTCCCCCACCAGCGCCCCCAAACTGCGCCGTAGGCGCGAGGAATCTGTCCCCGGGGAGGGTGAGGCAGTCGAGGCTGCCCAGCCTCTGCCTCCCGGGGATGGTGTGAAAGATCTGCCTGTCGTGGGGGGCGTGGGGCCAGCGGAGGAATGCGTTGCCGCCGGGTCGAGCGTCCCGGGGACTGAGGCGGGCGGGGCCGAAAAGGCCGAACCTGAGCCCGCCCAGCTATTAACCGACTTCCCCCGGGAGTCGCTCGGCCCGGAAGAAACGGAAATTATGAACAATTTTAACGATTCTGTACACGCTGGGCCGGGGGGTGGCGGCGGGGAGGGGGAAGAACAACAACCCTCGCCCCCTACTTTGGGGCTGGAGGACTTGGTGAACCTGGTACATTTCTTTGACCAGGTCTCTCCGTGTTCCCCGGTTCCTGGGGCGGAGGAGGAACCCCTTCCGCTGTCACTTCCCGACCCAGTACCGCTTTTAAAAGAGCCCAGTGGGGACTCCTCTGCCGACGATCCTGGGGGTGGGATCGGGGCAGAGCCAGGGCCGGATGGAGCGGCCGGGCCGTTTGCCGTACCTCGTGCGGTCGACGGGCCGGCTGCTGGCGGCGACCTCCCGGAGGAGGACGGGGACTCGGTGGGGGACTCGGGAGAAGATCTCGAGTCCATCGCCATTGAGGCGGTGGATCTCCTCGTGCCCGCCGCTGAGTCCCCCCTCATTCCTGCAAAGGAACTCCGGGACTTTTTGGTCCAGAGCCAGGGTCGCCACAACCGAACCCATCTGGCCCGGGAAAGATGGTCCGAGCCGGGGCTGCTCATCGCTTCCGTCCGCGCCGCCGCTAAAACCATGGCCGCGGGCGGGCCCTTATCAAAGGCGCAAGGCCTTGAGCTGCACCGGCTCAAAAAGTTCCTCGCTGGGCTGCTGAAGGAGTGGAGGTCAACAAACGACTCCACTATCCCCCCCCACAATAGGTTAAGGTAGAGGTTGCACTATGCTTTTGTCATGAAGAAAACCATAGCCAGCCTCAACATCAACGGCGGCAGAGAGACACACCGTAGATTTAACAATTTTTCGCTCCTGCGGGAGGGGAAATATGCGGTGTTCTTCCTGCAAGAAACCCACACCGTTCCGGGAGACGAAGCCACGTGGCTCCTGGAATGGCAAGGAGAGGTCCGCATGAGCCACCTCACTACCACTCCTTGTGGGGTGGCCATCTTGTTGGCCCCGCATTTTCAGCCGGAGATCTTGGGGATCGAGGAGCCCGTGCCAGGCCGCTTGCTGCACGTAACGGTTCGCCTGGGGGATCTGCCGCTCCATCTCGTGAACGTGTACGCCCCTCAGCCCGGCCCGCAGCAAACGCGCTTCTTCGAAGAGGTGTCCGCTCTTCTTGGCTCCGTCGACGTCGGCGACTGCATTGTCCTCGAGGGGGATTTTAACTGCACCCTCGAGGCGAGGGACCGCTCCGGTGCCCGCAGAGCATGACGGCGATGGAGAAGTTGAGGGACCTGGTCGGGTCCTTCGACTTGGTGGACGTCTGGTGAAATCTCCACCCCGACTCCAGCGCCTTTACTTGGGTGAGGCCTGGAGCAGGATGGTCCAGAGTCGACCGCCTTGACGTGTCTCGGGCATACGTTTCCTGCGTCCCGGCGGCCTCCATGCGGCCGGTGCCGTGTTTGGACAACCACCTGGTGTGGGCGGAGCTCGCTTCGCTCCGCGCGAGGACGGGGTCCGCGTACTGGCATTTTAGCAACCAGCTGCTGGAGGACGTGCGGTTCCAGGACTCGTTCCGTCATTTCTGGGCCGACTGGAGAAGGAAGCAGGGGGGCTTCCCCTCCTTGAGGCTATGGTTGGAAGTGGGCAAGGCTCATGTCCGCGTCTTCTGTCAAGAGTACGCGAGGGGGTCGACCAAGAGGCGGGCGGCCAGGGTCGGGCGCCTCGAAAAAGAGGTGCTCGACCTGGAGTCCCGTCTCTGTCATGTCGTCGAGAACCCGGCCCTGCGGACGGTGTACGAAGCGAAGAAGGCCGCGCTGAAGGACCTGCAGCTCGTCGGGTCCCGAGGTGCATTCGTGAGGTCGCGGATCCGGTTCCTGCGGGATCTGGACCGCGGCTCCCCCTTCTTCTACTCGCTGGAAAAAAGACAGAGTGTCCGTAAGCAGCTCTTGACGCTGCTGGCCGACGACGGCTCTCTCGTCTCGGATCCGGAGGGCGTCAACAACAGGGCCCGTGAATATTACGGGGCCCTGTTCTCTCCGGAGCCGTCCAGCGAAGAAGCGCGTAGAGTTTTGTGGGAGGACCTGTCGAAGGTCAGCCCGGAGGGCGCCAAAAATTTGGAAGCTCCGCTAAGCCTGGCGGAGCTGACCGATGCCCTCGACCGGCTCTCGAGGGGAAAATCCCAGGGGCTGGACGGGCTGACCGTGGAGTTCCACAGGGCGTTCTGGGACGTCCTGGGGGGCGACTACGCGTGGGTCCTGGGGGAAAGTCTGGCGACCGGGCGCTGCTGCCTAAGAAGGGCGATCTCCGCCTCCTTAAGAACTGGCGCCCGGTCTCCCTCCTCAGCACGGACTACAAAATCTTCGCCAGGGCGATGTCTGCTCACCTTGACGCCGTGCTGGACCACATGATCCACCCCAACCAGTCCCACACGGTCCCAGGCCGGACAATCCACGATAACATCCATCTGGTCCGGGACCTCATCCATTATTCCCAGGAGGCTGGTCTGTCGGTCGCCTTCCTATCTCTCGACCAAGAGAAGGCGTTCGACAGGGTGGATCACGACTATCTGTTCGGGACTCTGCGCGCTTTTGGGTTCGGGACGCATTTCGTCGCCCGGATCCGACTTTTGTACGCCGCCGCGGAGTGTCTGATTAATGTTAACTGGTCCTTGACGGCGCCCCTTCGCTTTGGGAGAGGGGTGCGCCAGGGATGCCCCATGTCCGGCCAGTTATATGCCATCTGCGTGGAGCCTTTCCTGCGCCTCCTGCGGACGAGGTTGACGGGACTGGCTCTGCCTCCTTAAGATGTGCTCCTCGCGGTAGAGGATCCCGCTGACCTACGGAGGATGCGTGAGTGCCACGAGATTTACTCGGCCGCATCCTCCGCCAGGATCAACTAGGAGAAATGTTCCGGATTCCTGGTGGGTCAGTGGCGGGTGGACACCCTGCCGGAGGAGCTCAGGCCTTTTGCCTGGAGCACGACCCATCTCCTCTATCTGGGAGTCTACCTTAGCCCCGACGAGGAAGCCTGGCCGGCGAACTGACAAGAGCTGGAGGCCAAGGTCGCCGCTCGCCTAGGGCGCTGGACAGGACTGCTCCAAGTGCTGTCCTACAGGGGTCGAGCGCTAGTCATAAACCAGCTGGTGGCCGCCATGCTGTGGTAACGGCTGGTCACTTTGACCCCTCCCCCTGCGTTTGTCGCCAAGATACAGAAGAAGCTGGTGGACTTCTTGTGGAACAACAGGAAGCACTGGGTCTCTGCCGCAGTCTTGAGGCTCCCGCTTGGGGAGGGCGGTCAGTTGTTGGTGTGCGTCGGCACCCAGCTCGCGACTTTCCGCCTTCAGACCCTGCAGAGATACCTTTACGTCGAGCCCCCTCCTAGGTGGCGTGCTCTGGCGACGTATTTCTTCCACCAGCAGCACGGCCTCAACTACGACACGCAGCTCCTGTTTGTGAGCTTGGGGGGCGTCAGGACCGCCCTCCGGGAGCTGCCTGTCTTTTACAAGGAACTCACCAGGGTCTGGAACAAAGTCTCCACCAAGCGCAGCTCTCCACCGGCTGGAGTGGCGGTTGTCCTGCAGGAGCCGCTGCTCGGGAATCCGTACCTCCACGACCGAGGTTTTGGGTGGCGGTCGGACGAGAGGGCTGTGGCTGGTGAGGTGACCAGGGTCAGGGACCTGCTCGATGGCGGAGCAGCGGGCTGGATGGCGCCAGACACGCTGGCTCGGCGCCTAAATTCGGCCGACGTCCGCCGCGCGGCCGATGCCATCAAGTCGCTAAAAACAGCTCTCGGCCCTGACTCCGTTAGGTGCATCGAGGAGGCTCAAGCACGTGGGGAGATCCCGTCCGAACTGACCCCCATCCGGACGGAATTCCTCATCGGCGCCAAACCCCGGAACCTCCCTCGGGAGCCGGCGCCTCACAACTTGAGCCGCCTCGGGGAAATCCCCTCCGTGCCTTTCAGTTCCACGCGGAGGGGTTTCCTGTACGGGCTGCCCCTGCACACTCTCAACTTTGCCATCCTCGCCTGCCGTCCGGACACGCCATGGCGTACCATCTTGCTGTCTGGAGGAGGCGGGGGTCCCCGATGGAGGGCACTCTACGCAGGAGTCCTCCCAGTATTTATCGGGGACTTGGCCTGGAGGGTGGTGCATGGAGCAGTGCCGTGCAATAAATTTTTAAGCCGGTTCACGGGCCCCCAGGCCGCCTGCAATTTCTGCGGTCTGGAAGAGTACGTGTTCCATGTTTTTATTGAATGCAAGAGGTTGCAGCCCCTGTTTTATTATCGAAAGGGGCTGCTCCTGAAATTCTGGCTGCACTTCAGTCCCACACTCCTGATCTTCGGGCACCCTGTGCGGAGGGGAGCGGGTAGGTCCGAGGGCCTCCTCGCAGGACTGCTCCTGGGCACGGCCAAGGGTGCCATCAGCCGGTCCAGGCAGCGGGCCGTCGAGGAGGTTGTTCAGCCTGACTGCCTGCCTCTCTTCCACGCGTACATCCGCTCCAGGGTGTCCTTGGAGATGGAGCACGCGGTGTCCACCGGTACGCTCGCGGCCTTCCGCGAGAGGTGGGCACCGGAGGGACTGGAGTGCATCATCACCCCCGGCAACCAAATTTTAATTTGATTTTATTTATTTTACAGTTTGATTTGTTTTAATTGCTGGTTTTAGTGTCCCCCTCCCCTTTTATAGGGGGCACTTGTAGAATTAATTATTTTATGGCCCAAAATTTTTTTTTAAAAAGTCAAAAAAAAGTTTAAAAAAAAGCAAACAAAAAAAACCAAAAAAAGGGCAGTTTGAAAAATGTTTGGAGTGTCCCCCAGATTGGGGGGCATTTGATTTAATGTTTATTTCGTTATCCAACCAAAAAGAGTTCTGTGGACAAGCACTCCTTTGTTCATCTGCACTATTAAGTGGCCTAACGCTTAATGAGTATTCCCTTTCCTTATTAGCCCTCCCAAAGTGCATTACCTCACACTTCTTGGAATTAAATTCCATTTGCCACTGCTCTGCCCACCTGACTAGTAGATTGATATGTACACGATAACTGTTAGACTGAGTACTGTTTAACTCCAAGCGGTATAGCCTTGGCTCTGCTTTATTAAGGCCCAAAGAGCCTAACATACAAAATGGCTGTCCTTTTAGACTTGGGCTGCACCATGTGCATGCAGCCCAATGGTCTCCAAAATGATGCCATTTGGTGGCTAGTGATCCCAAAAGTACATACATGGGAATACCCCCCTCTGAGATCTTAACACAGTCTTTTACAAATTGCGATGGTCCAGTGTTTTACACTCCCGGGTTGACTGTCTCAGTTCAACTCCAGCCTTGGGTGTGTGTTCCGAGTCTGTTGTGATTGGTGGCTGGGTGGCTGAGCTGTGGGAGTGGCAATGGCCATGTCAGGGATTGAAAGTCCATTTTCATTGAACATGTCAGTGATTGAAAGTCCCAATTCACCGATGACCCTGGAGTCCTCTGATGACTGGGGGTAGGTTGGTTGGTTGTCGATTGTCTCTTCCTCCGACTGTTCCGGTTTGTCTGTGTGCCGCAGCTTTGTCTGATCCATATGTTTCCTGCATGTTTGCCCATTTTTGAGCGAAGTAGTTGAGTAGACCCAGAAACGAGCGCAGCTCCGTCACATTTTGCGTCCGTGGGCCTGATGCCATCAGCAGCAATTTTCCTCCCCAGGAATTCGATCTCTGGTGTTATGAAGACGCACTTCAAGTGTTTCAGTCTGAGTCCCACTCTGTCCAGATGATGTAGAACCTCTTCCAGGTTGTTCAGATATTCCTTGGAGTCATGACCTATGATCAGGATGTCATCTTGGACCATGACGGTTCTGGGAACGGACTTCAGTGGACGCTTCATGTTCCTCTGGAATATTGCTGCAGCCGAGTGAATTCCAAAAGGGCACCTGTGGTAAATAAACCGTCCTTTATACGTGTCAATGTACGTAAGTCTCTTCGATGACTCGACCAGCTCCTGTGTCATGTAGGCTGACGTCAAGTCCAGTTTGGTGAACAACTTCCCCCCCAGCTAGCCTGGCAAACAAGTTATCAGCCTTCGGTAAAGGGTACTGATCCTGTTTTGAAACCCTGTTGATCGTAGCCTTGTAGTCTCCACAGATTCTGACTGTGCCATCACTTTTCAGCACAGGAACGATGGGGCTGACCCAGTCATTAAATTCAACCGGTTAAATGATCCCTTCATGTTGGAATCTGTCCAGTTCAATTTCGACCTTCTCCCTCATCATATATGGAATTGCCCGAGCTTTCTGATGGTTGGGTTTTGCATCCGAGCCCACGTGGATCTGCACCTTGGCTCCCGTGAAGTTGCCGATGCCCAGTTCGAACAGCGAGGGGAACCTGCTCGGTACTTGGGCACTTTTATCTTCCTCCGATGACAACGCCTTGATGTCATTCCAGTCGCATCTGATTTTTTCAAGCCAGTTCCTGCCGAACAGCGTTGGGCCATTGCCTGGGACAATCCATGGCGGTAACTCGTGAACCGCACCATCATACGACACTTTAATTGTGGCACTGCCAATCGCTGTTATGAGTTCATTGGTGTACGTACGCAACTTGGCATTGATTGGACTCAGCCTAGGTCTCACAGCCTTAGTATCCCGCAGCTTGTCAAATGCCCTCTGGCTCATTATCGATTGACTCACCCCTGTGTCCAGTTCCATCGATATCGGTACCCCGTTCAATTTCACATGAACATTATCGGTTTGCTCTTAGTTATGAACGAGTACAGTTCATACACTTCCTCCTCTGGAATCTCGGATTGCGTATCTGGATCCGCGCTAGTCTGACTATCATCCTCCACATGGTGTGTTGCAGCACGCCTGCTCATCTGCGGACACTTGTGCTGGAGATGCCCCACTCTCAGACAGCCTTTGCAACTATATTGCTTAAATCGGCACTGCTGGTGCCGGTGATTTCCCCCACAACGCCAACACGGAGAAATCGGATGCATTCCTGCTGGCGGAGTTTGGGCAACCACAAGTTTCGTGTACGCAGTTGGGTAGGCCCTGCCTTGTACTGCTCTGCCGAATGCCGAATCAATCATGTTTACAGTACTTGCCGAGTTTAAATTTTTCACTGATATCTGCTTTAGACTTCTATTCGTCGTCATGAGTGATTGAGCGATCGCGATGGCCCTGTTCAAGTCTAACATCTCCACCACCAGAAGTTTATGCAGGATCACTTTGTGGTTGATGCCGATTACAAAGAAGTCCTGCAGCACGACTGCCAACACAGCCGAGCTTACACGTTCCCGTTAGATGTCTCAGGTCAGCAACGAATTCCGCCGCATTCTGGCCCTCCGAGCGAATGTGTGTATAAAATCTGTATCTCGAGATGATGACGTCTTCGTCTGGCTTGAGGTGGTACTGTACCAGTGAACACAATTATTCATACGTCTTCTCTGTTGGACTCACAGGCAGGAATAGATTCCTCATCAGGCCATAAATCTTTGGACCGCAAACAGTGAGGAACACCGCCTGGCGCCGATCTGTGTTGCAGACCTCCTCCATTTTGATGGCCATGAAGTACTGGCTCAAATGGCTCACAAAATATGCCCAATCTTCTCCCTCCACGAATTACTCCAATAATCCAATTGTGCTCATTTTTGCATGCAAAGGTTCTTGTATTCTCGTCGCCAAATGTTATGTATGCCATAACTGTTGGACTGAGTACTGTTTAACTCCAAGAGGTATAACCTTGGCTCTGTTTTATTAAGGCCCAAAGTGCCTACAATACAAAATGGCTGGCCTTTTATACTTGGGCTGCATCATTGCATGCAACCCAATGGCCTCCAATAATGACGCCATCTGGTGGCTAGTTATCCCAAAAGTACATACATGACAGATATCCTGCTGCAGCCCATGACTTTCCTCTTCATTATCAACTACACAACCAAATTTAGTGTCATCTGCAAACTTCTTAATCATACTCCCTATAGTTAAATCTAAATCGTTGATATATACCAAAGTATTATACAATTTAAGCATAACCTCCCTGCTTTTATATTCTATGCCTCGGCCAATAAAGGCAAGCATTCCATATGCCTTCTTAACCACCTTATCCACCTGGCCTGCAACTTTCAGAGCTCCGTAGAGAAGCACTCCTTTGTTCAAATACACTATTAAGTGGCCTACCGCTTAATGTGTATACCCTTTCCTTATTAGCCCTCCCAAAATGCATTGCCTCACACTTCTCGGAATTAAATTCCATTTGCTACTGCTCCACCCACCTGACCAGTAGATTGATATCCTCCTGCAGCCCATGACTTTCCTCTTCATTATCAACCACACAGCCAATTTTAGTGTCGTCTGCAAACTTCTTAATCATACTCCTTATAGTTAAAACTAAGTCATTGGTATAAACCATAAAAAGCAAGGGACCCAGTACTGAGCCCTGCGGAACCCCACTGGAAACATCCTTCCAGTCACAAAAACATCCATCAACCATTACGCTTTGTTTCCTACCTCCAAACCAATTTTGGATCCAACTTGCCACTTTGCCCTGGATCCCATGGACTTTCACCTTCATGACCAGTCTACCATGTGGGACCTTATCAAAAGCTTTGCTAAAGTCCACATACACTACATCGTATGCACTACCCTCATCGACCCTCCTGGTTACCTCCTCAAAAAATTCAATCAAGTTAGTCAAATACGATCTTCCCTTAACAAATCCGTGCTGACTCTCCCGAATTAATCCTTGCCTTTCCAAATGTAGATTTATCCTGTCTTTCAAGATTTTTTCCAATAATTTTCCCACCACTGAGGTTAGGCTGACAGGCCTGTAATTACTCGGCCTATCCCTTTTTCCCTTCTTAAACAAGGATACTACATTAACAGTCCTCCAATCTTCCCACACCATGCCCAAATCCAAAGAGGACTGGAAAATGATGGTCAAAGCGTCTGCTATTTCATCTTTTACTTCGCTCAACGGCCTGGGGACTTATCTACTTTCAAAGCTGCTAAACCCCTTAATACTTCCTCTCTCACTATATTTATTACATCCAGAATATCACACTCCTTCTCGATAGCAGTATCTGCATTGTCCCTTTCCTTGGTGAAAACAGATGCAAAATATTCGTACAACATCTTCCGCCTCCAGACAAAGATTACCCTCATGGTCTCTAATAGACCCTACCTTTTCTTTAGTTACCCTCTTACTCTTAATGTATTTATACAACATCTTAGGGTTTTCCTTAACTTTACCAGCCAAGAATTGTTCATGCTCTCTCAGCGCATTCCTGATATCCTTTTTAATGTTGCTTCTTAACTTTCGATATTCCTCTAAAGATTCTATTGTATTTAGCCGTTGGTATATGACATAAGCGTCCCTTTTTTTCTTTATCCTCCCCTGTAAGTCCCTAGACATCCAGGGGGCTCTGGAATTATTATTCCCACCCTTTTTCTTTAAGGGCACATGTTTGGCCTGAGCCCTCCGGGTCTCTCCTTGAATGCCTCCCGCTATTCCAACACTGATTTACCTGAAAGTAGCTGTTTCCAGTCTAATGTGGCCAAATCACACCTTAACTTAGCGTAATTAGCTTTTCCCCAATTTGGAACTTTTATTCCAGGCCTATCCTTGTCCTTCTCCATAACCAACTTGAATCTGACTAAATTATGGTCACTAGCACCCAAGTGCTCTCCCACTAATACCCCTTCAACCTGCCCAACTTCATTCCCCAAAGCTAAATCCAAAACTGCCCCCTCTCGTGTTGGGCTTGCTACATACTGACTTTTAGTTCTGTTGAAAGCATTTCAAGAATTCCGCACGCTCTATATCCGTCACACTATATTTGTCCCAATCAATATTTGGATAGTTAAAATCCCCTACTATTACTACCCTATGGTTTTTAGACTTCACAGCAATTTGCCTTCATATTTGCTCCTCTATCTCCCTCCCACTGTTTGGGGGTCTATAATACACGCCCAGCAGTGTGATCACCCCTTTTGTATTTTTCAATTCGACCCATATGGCCTCATTTGATGATCCCTCCAACACATCATCCCTCACCGCTGTAATAGTTTATTTAATCAGTCTAAAAATCCTGTAACCAGGAATATTGATCTGCCCTCTTTCAGCCATGTTTCTGTAATGACTATAATGTCATAATCCCAAGTACCTACCTGTGCTCTTAGCTCATCCGCCTTATTCGCTACACTTGCATTAAAGTATATACCATTGAGCACATCTCTTTGATCACTACTTACTAAGCCTTGTTTCCTCTGTCGTACAGATTCACTTTCTAGATTCTTTCTATCCAATTTCTGCTTTACTTCCTTCCCTATTAATTTGTCCTCATGTTCCCAGCCCCCTGCCAAGCTGGTTTAAACTCTCCCCAACAGCACCAGTGAAACTTCCCGCGAGGATATTGGTCCCGGCGTTGTTGAGGTGCAATCCGTCCGGTTTGTCCAGGTCCCATCTCCCCCAGAAGCGGTCCCAATGCCTCAAGAATTTAAAGCCCTCCCTCCTACACCAACTCTCCAGCCATGTGTTCATCCTCTCTATCCTTCTATTCTTGTACTCATTAGCACGTGGCACGGGTAGTAACCCGGAGATTACTACCTGGATGTCCTACCCTTTAATTTTCTTTCTAGCTCCCTGAATTCTGCCTGTAGGACCTCATCCTTCTTTTTCCCTATGTCTTCGGTCCCGATATGGACCCCGACCTCTAGCTGTTTACCCCCCCCCACCCCCTAGAATGCCCTGTGTCCGCTCTGTGACATCCTTGACCCTGGCACCAGGGAGGCACCAAACCATTCGGGAATCACGTCTGCGATCGCAGAAACACCTGTCTGTTCCCCTAACTGTAGAATCCCCTATCACTAGAGCGTTTTATTCTTTGTCCCTCCCCCCTGTGCAGCTGAGCCACACGTGGTGCCTTGGAATTGGCTCTAGCTGCACTCTGCCCATCGCCCTCACCGATACTCAGGCGAATATCGGTTTGAAAGTGAGATGGACTCAGGGGGGACTCCTGCACTACCTGCCAATCGTTCCTACTTCATCTGGTGGTCATCCACTTCCTCTCTGCCTGCGCGCTTTTAAGCTGCGGGGTGACCACCTCCTGAAAGGTGCTATGCACGTAGCTCTCAGCCTCGCAGATGCACCGTATTGACTCCAGTCCCCACTCCTGCTCTGAAATGCGGAGCTCGAGCAGTTGAAACTGGAGACACCTCCTGCATACATGGTTGTCGAGGCCACGCGAAGTATCTAGGACTTCCCACATGCCGCAAGTTGTGCACTCCAGGGGACGGAGCTGCCCTGCCATCCCTTAGTTAGACTGATCGAGTTTAAAATCTAATTCAAAAGAAATAGAGAAAAGAGAGATACTTACCAACTCACCTCACCGACCTCTGTGGCCTCCCGAACTCACTGACCTCTGTGACCTCCCGAACTCACCGACCTCTGTGACCTTCCGAACTCACCGACCTCTGTGACCTCCCGAACTCACCGACCTCTGTGGCCTCCCAAACTCACCGACCTCTGTGACCTCCCGAACTCACCGACCTCTGTGACCTTCCGAACTCACCGACCTCTGTGACCTCCCGAACTCACCGACCTCTGTGGCCTCCCAAACTCACTGACCTCTGTGGCCTCCCGAACTCACCGACCTCTGTGGCCTCCCGAACTCACCGACCTCTGTGGCCTCCCGAACTCACTGACCTCTGTGGCCTCCCGAACTCACCGACCTCTGTGACCTCCCGAACTCACCGACCTCTGTGGCCTCCCGAACTCACTGACCTCTGTGGCCTCCCGAACTCACCGACCTCTGTGGCCTCCCGAACTCGTTGACCTCTGTGACCTCCCGAACTCACCGACCTCTGTGACCTCCAGAACTCACCGACCTCTGTGACCTCCCGAACTCACCGACCTCTGTGGCCTCCCGAACTCACCGACCTCTGTGACCTCCCGAACTCACTGACCTCTGTGACCTCCCGAACTCACCGACCTCTGTGACCTTCCGAACTCACTGACCTCTGTGGCCTTCCGAACTCACCGACCTCTGTGGCCTCCCGAACTCTCGGACTCCTGACCTCCTGAACTCACTGACCTCTGTGGCCTCCCGAACTCACTGACCTCTGTGACCTTCCGAACTCAGTGACCTCTGTGACCTCCCGAACTCACTGACCTCTGTGACCTCCCGAACTCACCGACCTCTGTGGCCTCCCGAACTCACCGACCACTGTGACCTTCCGAACTCACCGACCTCTCGAACCTCCGAACTAACGTCGCTATTCAAGAAATGAGGGAAAGAGAAAACAGAACTACAGGGCAATTAGCTTGACAGAAATCGTCAGGAAAAATGCTGAAATCAATTGTTAAGGAAGTGAAGCAGGGCACCTAGATAATCGTAATATGACTTAGCAGAGTCAATAAGGTTTCATGAAAGGGAAATCGTGTTTGACAAATTTATTAGTGTCTTTTTGAGGATGTAAGTACTTGTATCGATGAAGGGCAACAGGTGGATGTAATATATTTGGATTTCCAAAAGGCATTCGAAAATGTTCCACATAAAAGGTAAAAGGTTGTTGTGCAAGATAATGGCTCATGGAGTGGGGGGTAATATATTAGCATCGAGAGAGGATTGGTTAATGGACAACATACAGGGAGTGGGGATAAATGGTTCATTTTCTGGTTTGCAGGCTGTAACTAGTGGGGTGCCACAAAGATCAATGCTTATTCCTCAGCTATTTACAAAATATATTAATGACTTCGATGAATGGATCGACTGCAATGTATCCAGGTTTGTTGACGATAAAAGCTAGGTGGAAAAGTAAGCTGTGAGACATTATGTTGGCAGATGGAGTATAATACGGGAAATGTGATGTTTTACACTTTGGTAGGAGGAATAGAAAAATACAATGGGGCTGAATTTCTGGCCCCTGTGGGTGTGTACACTCCACAAGTTCCAGGTTTAGGTATGCACTGCGCATGCGATGAAACCCGGAACTTGCGTTCTGTCAAGAATCTACCTGACAGATCATACAAACCTGAAAGGAAAGGGCATATGCGGGTGGAGAGTTGGGCTATTTGCCCCACTTCTGCCCAGTGAATGCCCTTGAAATTCTTATGTCTGGTAAAAGCAGATGTGGGGCCTGGTTTTACCAGAGTGAGAGTTTCAAAAAATAGAAAAATGAAATGTTATTGCTCATTTATACATGAAATCCCTGTCCAATAAGGTAAGTTTATTTTTAGCCACGTTAGAAGATATTGGGGGAAAATTGCGGTCGGAGGCTTCCTTTGGACGAATGCCTGCGTTCGATATTTTTTTTACGAAATACCTGGTGGTCACGGAAGCACCTTCGGTCAGATTCCTTCATTTGCTTTGCAGCGCACGGGGAGATAACTTCCCTGTATATACATACATGCTGGAGTTACGTGGGCCTGGACCACCAATCACTAGGTAGTATTCTCATTGATAATAATGGGAACTCCATTTTTACAGGTTCCCATTACTAGCAATGAGAATAACCCCGAAAACAAGAAACACATCATAATAACTACAAAAAAACAACTTACTTATTTAAAATTTATTGAAATGAAATGTAATTAAATGTTTTGGAACAAAAAACAATTTTATGCAAATGTTTTTAAAGTGTTTTAATAGGGTTAAAAATAAATTTACCTTACTGGACAGGTTTTTAACATAAAAATGATCAAATTAAATTTTTATATGGTTTAAAACTCTTATGCTGGTAAAGGTAAGCTATGCACCTGCTTTTACCAGGCGTAAAAGTTTGAAGAAGATTCGCTGGACATGAGTTGGGAAAATAGCCCAATCTCTCCCACGCGAATGTCCTTCCTGCAGGGATGCAAAGGAGTTGATGAGAGAAATTGTGATCGATCGCAAAAGCCGTTTTTGGCGCATGTGCATCTCACTCTGAATACCTGGCAATTGCGAGGCCTTGCCGTATCTGCACACTTTGTATGCACCCAGCGAGGCCAGAATTTTCAGTCCATAATTTATTTTCAAAAAATTAAACTTTTGTTCAGTTGTAATGAAGTTTAAATATGTAACGTATTTATTTATTCATTTCATGTGTTGTCTATTTTTTAAGTGATTCCCATTCATACTTATGTGGAGTTGCGTACAAACCAAACTCCCCATAAGTATGAATGGAGATTCCCTTCTTTCATTGGTTGCGAACTGCATGCACCCTTGGGATACGTGGGCCTCTACACGTGCGTACCCAGAGAGACCCAGGAATGTGTATGTATGAACCTCCCCGACCACCAGTTCAATTCGTAGATATTTTGCAGGTCGGAGGCATCCGCCCGGGGAAAGCTTCCGATCACAATTTCTACCCCAATAATTTTTAAGTGGAGAGAAGCTATTCAATATTGCTGTTCAGAGAAGGCGTTCAGGACACACAGATATTCAGCATGCAGGTAAAGCAAGCAATTAGGAAGGAAATGGTATGTTGGCCTTTATTGCAAGGGGGTTGGAGTACAAGAGTAAGGAAGCCTTATTACAATTGTGCAGGGCTTTGGTGAGACCACACCTGGAGTACTGTGCAGAGGGATGGTCTCCTTAACTGAGAAAGGAAATACATGTCTCAGAGGCAGTTCAAGAAAGGTTCCCTTGATTGATTCCTGGGATGAGAGGGTTGTCCTGTGAGGAGAGATTGAGTCGATTGCGACTCCCTGGAGTTTAAGAAAGAAAGATGTACATTTATACAGCGCTTTTCACAACCACCGGACTTCTCAAAGTGCTTTACGGCCAATGAAGTACTTTTGGAGTGTAGTCACTGTTGTAATGTAGGAAACATTGAAACCTATAACATTCTGCAGTGTTTGAGAGGGTAATTGCTGAGCGATTGTTCCCCTGGCTGGAAAGTCTAGAACTAGGGAGCATTGTTTAAGGAAGGGGATCCCACATTTAAGACTGAGATGGGGAAGGATTTTCTACACGCAGAGGGTTGTGAACCTTTGGAACTCGGTGCCAAAAAGGGCTGTGGATGCTGAATCACTGAATATATTCCAGCCTGATATCGTTAGATCCTTGGACCCTCGGGGAAATAAGGGACTTGGAGATTGGGCGAGAAAGTGGAGTTGAGGCTGAAGATCAAGCCTGATCTTATTGAATGGCAAAGCATGTTCAAGGGGCTGTACGCTCTGCCCCGAATTCTTCTGTTCTTATGTTTTATAATGTAAATATGATCACATTAATGGAAATATTTTAAATCCCACAATATAACATTAGTTTTTCAGGGTTAGAAATGTTGTTCTGCAGTCAATACGCTGTTAAAACCCAGTTACACATCTTTCAACAAGGCTCAACTTTCTGGTGAGGGTTTTTTTAACAACAATATTGCAGCTGAATAGGGGAAGTTTTCACCAGGAACTATAATGCACGGTGATTTGAAATGATAGTCGGCCCCGGAGAGTTGCTCAGAAGAACCTGTGAAGAAGCATAGAATCACTGACCAGAACTTCGACATTTTCATGTTATCTGCACAAGCGCTTACTCGAGAAGTTGCTGTGACTTTCAGAGGAGTAATGGCGGCAAACGCTGACAGTTTCACAGTCATTCCCACCACAAAATCCCGGCTGCTCTTGTAGAATGCGATCCGCTGTGATTTTCTCTACAATTGATACCTTCTCAACACTCACAGACTCGGACTATGAGTATTACCTTGGCTAAAGCTACAACGATTATACGCCAAATAGAGATTAATTCCCCCCGTCAAACTCCTTATTCCAAAAGAGACACTACATCACACTGTTAAAGGGTGAACGTTACATGCAAGGGGCATCGTTTGATAAGCACAACAAAATTCTTAGAATTCAATTGGCCAAAAAAGATAAGAACATTAGAATATAAGAATTAGAAGCAGGAGTAGGCTATTCCGCCCCTCCAGTTTGCTCCACCATTCAATAAGATCCTGGCTGATCTTCTACCTCAACTCCATTTTCCTGCACTATCCCCATATCCCTTGATTCCCTTAATATCCAAAAATCTATCGATCTCTGTCTTGAATATACTCAAAGATTGAGCCTCCACAGCCCTTTGGGATAGAACATTCCAAATATTCATCGCCCTCTGAGTGAATAAGTTTCTCCTCATCTATCTCCTAAATGGCTGACCCCTTATTCTGAGACTGTGACCTCTGGTTCTCCACTCCTCAGCCTGAGGAACCAGCCTCCCTGAATATACCCTGTCAATCCCTGTAAGCATTTTTATGTTTCAATGAGATCGCATCTCATTCTTCTAAACTCCAGAAGCTCCTTACAGGACAATCCCCCATCCCAGGAATCAGTCTGGTTAACCTTTGTAGCACTCCTTCTATGGCAAGTAGATCCTTCCTTAGGTAAGGTGATCAAATTGTACAAAATACCCCAGGTGTGGCCTCACCGGGGCCCTATATAATTGCAACATTTCCTCTGCCCACCTGGGGCTCGCTTGCCATGTAGGAATTCCAAGTAGAGTGCTTGCTTTGGGAGTCTTGTGTCAGGCATGCGGAAGACATGGCCCGCCCAACAGAGCTGGTCGAGTGTGGTCAGTGCTTCGATGCTAGGGATGTTGGCCTGATCGAGAACACGGACGTTGGTGTGCCTATCCTCCCAGGGGATTTGCAGGATCTTGCAGAGACAGCAGGGTATTTCTCCAACCATTTGAGGTGTCTATTGTATATGGTCCACATCTCTGACCTATATAGGAGGACGGGTATCACTACAACCCTGTAGACCATAAGCTCACCCTCAAAGTCTCCTTGATAAAGTGCAGCATCCCTACCAACACCTGGGAACCTCTGGCCAAAAACCACCCTAAGTGGAGGAAGAGCATCCGGGAGGGTGCTGAGCACCTCGAGTCTCGTCACCGAGAGCATGCAGAAAGCAAGCGCAGGCAGTGGAAGGCGCATACGGCAAACCAGATTCCCCACACACCCTTTCCTTCAATGACTGTCTGTCGCACCTGTGACAGAGACTGTAATTCCCATATTGGACCGTACAGTCACCTGAGAACTCACTTTTAGATTGGAAGCAAGGCTACCTCAATTTCCAGGAACTGCCTATGATGATGATATAATTGCAGTAAGGAGTCTTTTATTTTTATACTTAAATCCTCTTGCAATAAAGGCCAACATACCATTTGGCCGAAGACGGTCTTCACATTTAGTACATGAAAACACTGCCCTGGAAATGACTCGATGCTGTATTATGCTTTGGTGCAGGAGATAGCCGGTTAATTTCTGGTAAATTATTGGGCTTATGGAATTGACAAGTGCATTTGAAGCTGCTGGAAGATGGATCGCAGCGTTTCTCGGTTTGTATATGGCAGAGCCCATGCTCAGCCTTGAGTGAGGTCATTCCAAAGCAATGCACTGACATTCCGCATGTTCACCTATTGATCAGCATCGCACATGTACACTTCCTGTAGGGATCAATGGATAATCATTGGGAAACATAACCCATGCTGATTTCCCACCTTTCCAGCTTGTGGGCTGTCAGCAATTCCACCAGCCCCACCATCACTCTGCGGGCAGCTCCGCTCACTCAGCTCACACCACAGATCGCAGCTGGGCTTGAGATCCACTCCAAGACATTGCCTGTATCACCATTCCATTCTGTTTTCAGGAGGATTGTGACCAAAATAACAATGGGCCTTTTGGGTGTTTCCCACAAAACCCATGTAATACACTTGAACAACAATCAATTGTATCACAAACTTTAGAATCAAAACAATTTGCTGAGTTTGTTTGTGCAAACAAGTGGAAATAACATCAGTAATGCTGTGACCTAATTGTCTCACTGGAGGCTTCCCTGATCTATAACTTGACTCTACCACAAACCGTGTGTTGAGGCAGTTGAGACGTAATCTCTTGTGACAGAAGATGCATGAGCCAGTGACTGGTCAGGTGTATGCAATTTACTATCCAATTCTAGCCGCCGTCGGTATCCCAGGTAAGTCGCAACCTGACTAGTTGTGCAAACCTGTGTTAAACTGTCTCAGTACTCTTGCTGTATATCTGGTAGGACCATCTGTCTGGGTGGATGTGTTTGTTAATTGTCACATATTCTGTGGTAATCACTCAATGAAGAACCTATCCTAAATTCACATTGTGCAGTTAGTATAATTTTATATTTTTAATTGAAATGATAGATATGTCATTTCCAACATAGACTGTATTTCTCAAACAGTCTTATTCAACTGACTTGCTGTCTTATAACCAGAATGAACAGTCCATCAGATTATAAATGTGTCTTGATAGGTGCAGCATTTCACTTAAACTTCCATTGGACGTAGATCAATATCTGGAGTTCAAATAAAGGAATTACATTTTGATAAACAATTGTTTTAATTTATCTGCTCCTGCTCTGTTATCAGATCCCACAGCCTTGGTCAGCCTTCATAAACATGGCTTACACTTTATGAGCTGATCAGGTGATCGAACAGTATTTTGAGTACAGAGATTATTTTATTGATCAGCGAGATCCTGTCCCCACTGGAATGTCCCACTCACACGGTTTCCAAGGGTGAAGGTCATAAGGAAGAACAATGGTTGGAGTTGTTCCCTCCACCAGTATCTCGGAGTCTGGCTGGGTTTCCTGCCTCACAATCAATGGACGGATGAGACGAGACAGAATTCTAGATTTCCCTTTCTGTGTAGCTCGGTCTAACATAAGGCACTGTACTGGTCCTCGAACCCATCAACACATCTCAGGAAAATTAAGCGTATTACAATGTACTCTGTCCTGAGGACACACTGCAATGTATGAAACCTTCCCATCAATTCTAAAGGGAAGATTGAAGCTCGGTGCATGTAATGTTTTACATCAATTGCAGAACATCCTGCAGCAAATAACAAAGGTTGTAATATGAGAATGAGCAAGGTTGTGTTGTTAGAATTTGAGTATGCAACAAAGCATTAATTAAACTAAGTTGTGAACAAAATGTTTTTTAAATCCAAATATAAGGTACTGTTTACATTGTGATAACATTTATAATGCCGATTGGATTGATTTAAGTCAGGCACCCAGTGACTTCAATGATTATAAAAATTTAAAGAGCTAATAGTCGGATTTATACCCTGACTGATATTTTCAGTGGTATTTTTGTAAAGAGCAATTTTAACAAGTAGCTAAATTGCTTATTTCCCGTAATAATGAATTGATTACTACCTGAATTCAAAAGATATACATTTGTAGTAATCAGTGTAGCCAATGCTTTTAACCTTGGGCTGTAGCATCATCGATTATGTGATTCTCAAATTCCTTTGTCTAATATGGTAGGGCAGCAATTAACAAATCTTTTTTCTTACTGTTCAGAAAGAACCGTTCCCAGAACAGTTGCAGTTTTTTTGGATTTTCAAATGTTACAATTCCAAAGATCCACTTATTATAAAACAAATGTTTCCTTGTGGGATGCAGTAACACAGGGCCAGATCTTGATTTTGTCAAATCGTGTGAAACGAGTGAGAGTGAGTGTGCAGTCTGTTTTATATCTCTCCCAATGTTTATTACCATTGACTTCCATGGGGAGAGAAGGAAAATGGTCTGCCAGTGCCGATTCACTATCACCCACTCTGTACTGTCACTAAAAGTCAGGGTCGACTCCAATTTCTGATGTGCTGTTTCTCTCCAGTAAAGGCCGCCAATAATGTTCTTGATTTCCTATCCTTCCCTACAGTTAACATGCTGGCGATTGTGATCCTGTCCCGGGGAAAGTGCGGACTCTCTAAATGCATTACCTGCTACCTGGTGGCCATGGCAGCAGCGGATCTGCTGGTTGTTATCACTGGGGTTATACTCAATCGGATCATCGACATTTACTTTCCCGGAAATTACCTGTCGCTCACTCTGGTATGTCGGACCAAAACCGCCCTCGTTTATGCAACCAGAGACTTTTCTGTCTGGTTAACTGTTGCCTTCACTTTTGACCGCTTTATAGCCATTTGTTGGCAGAAGCTGAAAAACTATTATTGCACCAAGAACACAGCAGCTGCGATTGTGGGCATGGTGCTCACTCTGAGCTGTTTAAAAAACATCCCCTGGTACTTTGTGTATGAACCTCTGTATATAATTAACGATTTGCCCTGGTACTGCCGGATAAGGTCAGTCTTTTATACCTCACCCCTTTGGCTAGCATTTTCTTACTTCGGATGCATAGCCACTCCTTTTCTGCCATTTATCGTCATTCTGCTACTCAATGCTCTGACCGTGAGATACATATTAGTGGCCAGCAGAGTCCGCAGGGTATTGCGGGGCAACCCAGGCTCTGAAAACAATCCCGACCCTGAGATGGAGAACAGGAGAAAATCCAGCATTTTACTCTTCAGTATCTCTGGCAATTTTATACTGTTATGGCTGACGTACACGATCCACTACTTGTATTATCGGATTACTAATACCTATTCTTACACCGGTTACAATGACCCGGTTTATATCCTTCAAGAAACCGGATTTATGCTCCTGCTTTTGAGCTGTTGCACAAACACCTTTATTTATGCAGTGACACAGAGTAAATTCAGGGAGGAGGTAAAGAATATGGTGAAATATCCAGCGAATGAGATTGTCAGGTTTCTAGCTCAGTAGATCCACTATTGATTTACTGGTTTCACAATTCAACCTGGAACTGGCCATACGGCCCCTCATGTCTGCTCCAGCTTTCAATAAGATCCTGGCTGAACCTTTATATCAACTTAATTTTCTCGCCCTTCTCCTATATTCCTTGGTGTCCAAAGATCTACCGATATCAGTCTTGAATGTACTCAAAGACTGAGCATCCTCAGCCCTCTGGCCTAGAGAATTCCAAAGATTCACAACTTATTTATCATCATCTCAGTAATAAATGGCCGACTCCTTATCCGGCGATCAGCTCCCCTAGTTCTTCATTGTCTGGCCAGGGTAAACAGCCTCTCAGCTGTCTATGCTGACAACTACATTGACAAATTTTCACAGACATTTATAATTTCAATGAGATCACTTCTCTTCTCAGCTTTGGACACTCTCTCCTCATAGGACCATCCCAGGAGTCAATCTAGTGGACCTTTGTTACACCTGCACTTAGCAACCATATCCTTCCTTAGGGAAAGAGACCTAAAATTTACACCGTATTCCAGGTGTGGTCTCACCAAAACCCGATATAATTCCATCCAGACTTCCTTACTATTATGCTCCAATCCGCTGGCAAGAAAGGCTAACACACCTGTTGTCATCCTAATTGATTACTGTATTTGCATGTGAACTTCCTGTCATTCCCATACATGGAAATGCAAATCCATCTGACTACTGTTTACTGGACTCCCAGCTCTGAAAAATAATATTCTGCTTTTCTACTCATCCGACCAAAGTGAGTAATTTTTACATTTTCACAAATTATGCTTCATCGGTCTTTTTCTTGTCTACTAATTCAGCCTGTCTATATCCTTTTGCTGCCATTTTGTCTCCTCCTCACAGCTTACCTTCCTGTCTAGATTTGCATCATCAGCAAAGTTGGATACTTTACACACGGTCCCCTCAACTAAGCTATTGATGTAGGTTGTAAATAGCTGAGACCGAGCACTAATCCTTGCAGTACCCCACTAGTTACAGCCTGTGAAACCGAAAATAACCCCTTCATTCCTACTGTCTGTTTTCTGACCATGAACCGATTCTCAACCCATGCTAATATATTGACTCTAATACCACAAGAACTAATCTTGTGTAACATCATTGTGTGTGGAACCCTGACAATTGTCATTTCAACATGTAAATACGTTAGACCCACTGGTTTGTCTTTATCTACCCTGCTAGTTACATCCTCAAAAAACTATAATAGATTTGTCAAACATGATTTCCGTTTCATTAAACCATGTTGACTCCACCTAATAATATTATGATTTTCTAAATACCCTGTTACCACTTCCTTAATAATGAATTCCAGCATTTTCTCGACAACTGATGTCAGGCTAACTGGCCTGTCGTTCCCTGTTTTCTCTCTCCCTCCTTTTGTGAATAGCGGTGTTATATTTGTTACCTTCTAAACCGCTGGGACCGTTCTAGAATCTAGGGAACTTTGGAAGATCACAACCAATACAGCCATTATCTCTGCAGCCATCTCTTGTAGAACCCAAGGATGTAGACAATCAGGTCCAGGGGATTTGTTGGCTTTTAGTCCCATTATTTTCTCAAGTACTTTCTCTCTACTGATCTTTATCATTCTCCTCCATTTCATTGGTTCCCAATTAGTTTTTGGTAAGCTTTTTGTGTCTTCTACTGTGAAGACAGATAAAAAAAATATTTGTTTAAAGCCTCTGCTATTTCGTTATTCCCCATTATAATTTCTCCACATTAAGATTTTCTTCCCAGTGTCCTGTGATCACATCCATAATAATAGATTCTAGTATTTTCCCTAGTACTGATGTCGGACTCAATACAAAAGCAAAATACTGCGGATGCTGGAAACTGGAATAAAACCAGGAAATGCTGGAAATCTCAGCGGGTCAGTCAGTCCTGACGAAGGGTCATCGACGCGAAACATTAACTCTGCTTTCTCTCCACTAATGTCAGACTAACTGGTCTACACTTCCCAGTTTTCCCTCTCCCTCTGTTCTTTAATAGTGCGGTTACATTTACTGTCTTTCAATCCATAGGGACCATTCTAGCATCTAAAATCTTTAATAATATTAAATACTTTAACTTTTCGTTCTCATGACAAACTTCGTTCCTTACTATTTGCAGTATTTTTTTTTCATCCACCGTGAAGACAGATACAAAATATTTGTTTGATATCTCTTCCATTTCCTTATTCCCCATTATACAGGGACTACAGAGTAGGAGAAAGAAAAAAAGGGAGGCTTATGACAGATACCGAGTGCTCAATACTGCAGAAATTCGACAGGAGTATAGAAAGTGCAGGGGTGAAAATAAAAAGGATATCAGGAAAGCAAAGAGATAGCATGAAAAAATGTTGGCAAGTAAAACCAAGGAAAACCCAATGATGTTTTATAAACACATTAAGAGGATAACGAGAGAAAAAGTGGGGCCTATTAGAGACCATAATGTTAATCTGTCTGTGAATATTTTGTGTCTGTTTTCACAAGAGAGGGACGATGCAGACATTGCTATCAGGGAGGAGGAGTGTTAAATATTAAATGAAATAAACATAGTGAGAGAGGAAGTATTAAGTGGCTTAGCAGCTTTGAAAGTGGATAAATCCCCAGGCCCAGATGAAATGTATCCCAGGCTGTTAAGCAAAGCAAAAGAGGAAATAACAGAGGCTCTGACCATCATTTTCACATCCTCTATGGTTAAAGGTGTTGTGCCAGAGGACTGCAGGAGTGCTAAAGTTGTACCTTTGTTTAAAAATGGAGAAAGGGATAGACCAAGTAATTATAGGCCAGTTAGCCTAACCTCAGTGTTGGGAAAATTATTGGAAAAAATTCTGAGGGGCAGGATAAATCTTCATTTAGAAAGACACGGATTAATCAAGGACAGTCAGCACGGATTTGTTTAGGGAAGGTCATGTCTGACTAACTTGATTGAACTTTGAGGCGGTAACCAGGAGTGTCAATGAGGTCAGTGTGTATGATGTAGTGTATATGGATTTTAACAAAGCTTTAGATACACATGACAGACTGGTCATGAAAGTAAAAGCCCATGGGATCCAGGGCAAAGTGGCAAGTTGGATCCAAAATTGGCTCAGAGGCGGGAAGCAAAGGGTAATGTTTGATGGGGGGTGTTTTTGTGACTGGAAGGTTGTTTCCAGTGGGGATCCACAGGGCTCAGTAGTAGTTCCCTTGCTTTTTGTGGTCTATAATCAATGATTTAGACTTGAATGTATGATTAAGAAGTTTGCAAATGATGCTAAAATCGGCTGTATGGCTGACAATAAAGAAGCAAGCTGTAGACTGCAGAAATATATCATCATCATCATCATAGGCAGTCCCTCGAAATCGAGGAGGACTTGCTTCCACTCCCAAAGTGAGTACTTTGATGGCTGAACAGTCCGATATGAGAGCCACAGACCCTGTCACAGGTGGGACAGACATTCGTCGGGGGAAGGGGTCGGTAGGGCTGGTTTGCCGTGCACTCCTTCCGCTGCCTGCGCCTGGCCTCTTCATGCTCCTTGCGTCGAGCCTCAAAGAGCTCAGTGCCCTCCCGGATGGACATTCTCCACCTCGGGCGGTCTGCAGCCAGGGTCTCCCAGGTGTCAGTGGTGATGCAGCACTTTACCAGGGAGGCTTTGAGGGTGTCCTTATCATGTTTCCGCTGTCCTCCTTTGGCTTGTTTACCATGAAGGAGCTCCACATAAAGCATTTGCTTAGGGAGTCTCGTATCTGGCATGCGTACTATGTGGCCTGCCCAGCGAAGCTGATCGAGTGTGGTCAGTGCTTCAATAGTGGGGATGTTAGCCTGGGCGAGGCGCGCCTGTCCTCCCAGGAGATTTGTAGGATCTTGCGGAGACATCGTTGGTGATATATCTCCAGCAACTTGAGGTGCCTTCTATACATCGTCCATGCCTCAGACCCATACAGGAGAGCAGGTATTACTACAGCTCTGTAGACCATGAGTTTGGTGGTAGATTTGAGGGCCTGGTCTTCAAACATTCTTTTCCACAGGCGGCCGAAGGCTGCGCTGACGCACTTGAGGCGATGCTGAATCTCCGTATCAATGTCTGCCTTTGTTGATAGGAGGCTCCCGAGATATGGGAAATGGTCCACGGTGTCCAGGGCTGCGCCTTGGATCTGGATGATTGGAGTGTAGTGCTGTGTGGCGATGACAGGCTGGTGGAGGACCTTTGTCTTACGAATGTTAAGCGTAAGGCCCATGCTTTCATATGCCTCAGTGAATACATTGACTATATCCTGGAGTTCAGCCTCTGAATGTGCACACACACAGGCATCGTCCGCATACTGCAGCTCAACGACAGAGGTTGGTGTGATCTTGGACCTGGCCTGGAGGCGGCGTAGGTTAAACAGCTTCCCACTGGTTCTGTATATCAATGAACTGGTCAGGTGGCCAGAACAGTGGAAAATTGAATTCAATCCAGAGAAGCGTAAGGTAATGCATTTGGGGAGGACTAACAAGGCAAGGGAATACACATTAAATGGTAGGACACTGAGAAGTGTAGAGGAACAAATGGACCTTGGAGTGCAGGTCCACAGATCCCTGAAGGCAGCAGGCCAGCTAGCTAAGATGGTTAAGAAGGCATGTGGAATGCTTGCCTTTATTAGCCGAGGCATACAATACAAGAGCAGGAAGGTTATGCTTGAACTGTATAAAACACTGGTTAAGCCACAGTTAGAGTACTGCGTGCAGTTCTGGTCACCACATGACAGGAACGATGTGATTGCTCTAGAGACATTACAGAGGAGATTTACGAGGATGTTGCCCGGACTGAAGAATTTTAGCTATGATGAAAGAATGGATAGGATGGATTTGTTTTTTTGGAACCGAGGAGGCTGAGGGGAAACCTTACCTGAGGTGCATAAAATTTTGAGGGACATAGATAGTGTATAGGAAGGACCTATTTCCCTCAGCAGAGGGGTCAACAACCAGGGGGCATAGATTTAAAGAAATTGGGGGGGAGGTTTGGAGGAGATTTGAAGGGAAACTTATTCACCCAGAGGGTGGTGGGGGTCTGGAAGTCACTACCTGAAAGGATGGTAGAGGCAGAAACCTTCACCACATTTAAAAAGTGCTTGGATGTGCACTTGAAGTGCAGTAACCTACAGGGCTACGGACCAAGAGCTGGAAAGTGGCATTAGGCTTGATAGCTCTTTGTTGACCAGCACGGACATGATGGGCCAAATGGACTCTTCCCATGCTGTAATTTTCTACGATTCCATGATTACAATTTCTGTTGTCTCTGCCTCTCGGGGATTCCTGTTTAATTTTGATTATTCCTTTTTACATATTGCAGAAGCTCTTACAATCTGTTTTATATGTTTTGCAAGTTTCTCTCTCATTCTATTTATGCCTTCTTTATCAATTTGTTGGTGACACCTTGCTGATTTTCAGCCATACTACCCTTTTTCGCAAAATGTTAAGGTCTAGAAATTGGCCAGCCTTGCATCCGTGTTTTTGGTGATATTTCGCCTTTTTTGACGGAAAAAGGTATTCACCTAAATTGGCAAAAGTTGTGCACCGGTCGTTTTGAAATACCGCTGAAAAGCTGCAACATGAAAAAAACTATCGCTTTAAATTGGCTATTCAGCGTACTAGTATTCTGGGTGAAATAATCGCCCGGGAAAAGCCTGCGTTGCAGCCCCAGAAACAGCGGTCAGTGTGAAGACCTGCAAAAAAGGTAAGTTAAAATTTTTCATTTTTAATTCTTTTTCAGCGATTCTCGAGATAAGTGTCTTGTGAATGTTTTGTATTTTTTTATTATTTTTTTGGCAATTTTTGGGTTTTTCCCCCCCCTCCCAAGGCTTGTCTTTTCAGTGGTAATCAACCTTGGACTAAAGTTGGCGAGGACTGCGGTTCCCACAGCGAATCCTCGTGCAATGCCAAATTTACGAGGTTTATGAGATCAGCCCAAGCTGGATTGTCATGAATTCTTTTGCCTTCAAAAAAATAGCAGTATTCGTAACAGAATTTTGGTGAAAAATGCCGAGAAAATGCCGCTATTGCCAAAAGACCAATTTCTCGCCCTAAGTGTCTTGTTTTAATAGAAACATAGAAACATAGAAAATAGGTGCAGGAGTCGGCCATTCGGCCCTTCTAGCCTGCACCGCCATTCAATGAGTTCATGGCTGAACATGCAACTTCAGAACCCCATTCCTGCTTTCTCACCATACCCCTTGATCCCCCGAGTAGTAAGGACTTCATCCAACTCCTTTTTGAATATATTTAGTGAATCTAATACTGTTCTCAACTTCTCTAGTTAGCTGCGGATGCATCACTTTTCCCATAGAGTTTTTCTGTCACAAAGGAAAGTATATTGGTTGAGAATTATTAATTATTTCTTTAAATGCTGGCTTTATCTTTTCCACCATCATGTCATTAGCCCCTCATTCTTCGGTAATCAGTTTTGTTTCAACCATAACATTCTAAATCACAATGGCCCTGAATTCGAGGCAAGTAGGGGCCCTGCAAGTTCCGGGTTTAAGCACTGTCGCCTAAACATGGAACTTGCGATCTGTCAAGAACCTCTTGCAGATCACATGCATCCAGAAGTAATGGGCCTCCGCGGGCACTGAGTTGGAATTCTTATAACTGATAACAGCAGACATAAGGCTTGCTTTTATCAGCATAAGACTTTTAATGAACAGAAAAATTATTTTTTTTCAATAATTTAAACATTTAAAATTCTATAAGGTAAGTTTATTTTTAGACCCTTTAAACAATGTACATTTATTTTTCAAAAAATTAAATTTTTGTTTTCATTAATTCATTAAATTCCATTTTGATTAATTTCAAATTTGTGATTTTTTAAATAAAATTTATAGTAAGTGCTTGTGTGTTTATGGAGTATTCCCATTCATACATATGGTGATTCCATATATATGGAACTTACCACAAATATGAATGGGAATACCTATCCTTGGATTGGTTGGGCCAGACCACGTGATCCCAGGAACGCGTATAATGTGCAAACGTCCCTGGAATATGGGGGTCTCTAAGCAGCCCTTTGCGTAGAGGCCGAGGACCACAAGTCTCCGAGGCCTCCGGGACTAGCAGGTAAATTTTTCAGATCGGAGGCATCTGCCCACAGGATACCTCCGACCACAATTTCTGGGTAATGATGATGTTCAAACATAATATGATCACTCTTCCCCAGATGATCCTTTACTATAAGATTACTAATTAACTTAGTTTCTGCCACTTGTGCACGAGCAACACTTACTCATACCTTGGAGGGAACCTTAGCCTTGAATCTCACCAAGTCTCAGGTAAGGTAAGTAACTCAGGTGTGATAGTGTGAAAGCCATGACAGGCAACGGCCAACTGTATGAGTACTGTGTCATATTACACAATGCCACTTCTAAATAACATATTCCTTAGTTAGTTCCTCGACATATTTTGTATTGACAACTCGCTTAAATGCATTCCATGAACTGAGGATAAAAGTTCCAAGATTACTGCATTACGCTTGTTATATGCTTTTCGAATTTCCTGATACATAGTCTGTCCAATACTATAACTAACATTCGGTGGCCTATAACATAGACCCAGCGGGGTTTCTGCACATTCCTGTTTCTTAGCTCCATCCATACTGATAGCTGAGAAATGTACAAAGATCCATCTTGATCTCATACTTTATTATCAGGGCTAACTCCGACCTTTTCCATTTTGCCTATCTTTCCTAAAATTCTTCTTCCCATATAGCAGATAAACTATTGTAGAAATAATAATATTTTAGCCTGTTTCCAGGCAGCTTCTGTGCAATTCTTCAAGTGGCACTTTGCAGTTCCCTGTAAATAAACTCATGTAAAAAAGGTCAACATAGAGGTGGATTTCAGGGAATAAACAAAGAGAATTCACTACTGGCTTATGATGCAATTACCAGGCTGGACATGTCACAGTTCTGTGAACTAGCAGCAAGACTTTATTACAGTACGTCCATGTTATTAAGGATAATGCGATTGTCAACACAAAGATCAAAAGCACAGGACGGAGAAAAAGTACTTCTGCTATAACCGTATCACAACTTCTGCTTTTTTGAACAAGACTTGCTTTGTTTTGTTGGAGCTCTACATATGTGTAAACCCATCACCGTGCTTAACATTTCTGAACATAATTACTGAAAATGTGTACTCATACAGTCGGCCATTGCCTGTCATGGCTTCCACACTATCCTTGACACGAACACACCTCGGTCACTTACCTTATGGGAGACTTGGTAAGATTCAAGGCTAAGGTTCCCTCTAAGGTATGAGTGAGAGTTGCTCGTGCACAAGTGGCAGAAACCAAGATGGACCAGAGGTAAACTCCCTGCTCTTTGTCCAGCTGAAACCACGCTATACTTTACCAGCACAGACTCAATAGGCCAATGGACAGGTATTTCTGGTTTAACCTCCCATCATAAGAAAATTAACTAACTTAATTATACAAGCCAAATGGAAGCAGTCTAGGCACATTGACATCACCACTGCTTGATTTAATGAACCATATACCAAGATAAGAATTACATTAAATCAACACCCCACTGCTCACCGTATGGGATTAGTTCTGTGTGTACGGTACAGCTTTCCATCAGAAAACAACACGATTATCTCCCAGTTGACACTACACCTGAGAACTGGAAGGGTTGGCCTGTCAGTGCATACACCCAGAGTGTCCTCGCCACACGAATGCTGTAATCAATAATAACAATGTCCCTCTGATCGTGGAGTGACAGGAGATGAAATTCCTCTGCTAGATAACTGTAATGAACCAATCTATGGGGCATGAGCGTTGTTCGTTTGTGTAGCAAAATCATATATTCATAGGCAATGTCCTCACACCATCCACAGAGATCGATCTGTCCTGAGCACATTGAGCATGTTATTTTAGTTATAGAAGGAATGCAGCCCTTGGTTGCTGCTATTTACATGGCTTTCTCGGTTTTGCTTATAAGGATATTGAGGACACACGTTTCAGTTTGTGTAATCAGTGACTTCGGACACCGGAAAGAAACAAACTCACCCAGAAGTTGAAGATAACAGAGTTTATTTGCAATACTGAAGTTGCATGTTCAACCATGAACTCATTGAATGGCGGTGCAGGCTAGAAGGGCTGAATGGCCTACTCCTGCACCTATTTTCTATGTTTCTATGTTTCTATGTCACAAGGTAATATTCAGGCGCACCACCAATGAGTAAGTAAGCTTTTGTCATCAAAAAATGTGCATTACATTGTGCAGTGTAGCTGTAAAATACTTGTTTAATTACTGACACACAGAGCAGGAAGGGCCCATGCTCCATCTCCGGCATGTGTTGGATTAACTGATCTCAACCGGCCTGGTACTGAGTCACATACAGAGCAGGAAGGGGCGACGTTCCACCCCGGACTGTGCTGAGTTATCTGATATCACCCAGTGTGGTAATCAGTCCCACACCGAGCAGGGTGGGCACTGGCTCCATCACTGCCGGTTGCTGTTACCTGATCACAATACGAGGTAATGAGCCTAACATGGAGCCAGGTGGGACCTGGCTCCATCCTTGTCCCATGTTAAGTTCCCCAATCTCAGACACTGTGTTATTGAGCCCCGCACCAAGCTGAAAGGGCCCTAGTTCCATCCGCCACCTTTGCTGATAGCTCATCTCATCCCGGCATGGCACTGAGCCACCCACAGAGCAGCAAGGGCCATGGCTCAATCTGTGACTTGTATCGAATTATCTGTTCCCGGTGTGGCACTGAGCTACACAGAGCAGCAAGGGCCATGGCTCAATCTGTGACTTGTATTGAATTATCTGTTCCCGGCATGGCACTGAGCCACCCACAGAGCAGGAAGGCCATGGCTCAATCTGTGACTTGTATCGAATTATCTGTTCCCGGTGTGGCACTGAGCTACACAGAGCAGCAAGGGCCATGGCTCAATCTGTGACTTGTATTGAATTATCTGTTCCTAGCCAGCGTGGCACTGAGCCACACACAGAGCAGAAAGAGCCTTGGCTTCATTCCCAGCCTATACTGTTAGCTGATGCCTGATGTTGCTCTGCAGACCACACTGCAGAGCAACATCACCGTCCTGTGCTGCCGGGCTGGTGACAGCCTGTGTGGCACTGAATCCCACATAGAGCAGGGAGAGCCCAGGCTTCTTGAAAGATCTGTGGTGACTTTGGTACTGGTATCTGATCTCCCCGGTGTGATACTGAGCCCCAGGCAGAGCGGGAAGGCCCAGTGTTCATCCCCAGTGTTAATTTATCTGATGTCCCCGGTGTGACACTGAAACATAGAAACATAGAAAATAGGTGCAGGAGTCGGCCATTCGGCCCTTCGAGCCTGCACCACCATTCAATAAGATCATGGCTGATCATTCCCTCAGTACCCCTTTCCTGCTTTCTCTCCATACCCCTTGATCCCTTTAGCCGTAAGGGCCATATCGAACTCCCTCTTGAATATATCCAATGAACTGGCGTCAACAACTCTCTGCGGCAGGGAATTCCACAGGTTAACAACTTTGAGTGAAGAAGTTTCTCCTCATCTCAGTCTTAAACAGCCTGCCCCTTATCCTAAGACTGTGTCCCCTGGTTCTGGACTTCCCCAACATCGGGAACATTCTTCTCGCATCTAGCATGTCCAGTCCAGTCAGAATCTTATACGTTTCTATGAGATCCCCTCTCATCCTTCTAAACTCCAGTGAATAAAGGCCCAGTTGATCCAGTCTCTCCTCGTATGTCCGTCCAGCCATCCCGGGAATCAGTCTGGTGAACCTTCGCTGCACTCCCTCAATAGCAAGAATGTCCTTCCTCAGATTAGGTGACCAAAACTGAACACAATATTCCAGGTGGGGCCTCACCAAGGCCCTGGACAACTGCAACAAATCTTCCCTGCTCCTATACTCAAATCCCCTTGCTATGAAGGCCAACATACCATTTGCCGCCTTCACCGCCTGCTGAACTGCATGCCAACTTTCAATGACTGATGAACCATGACACCCAGGTCTCGCTGCACCTCCTCTTTTCCTAATCTGCCGCCATTCAGATAATATTCTGCCTTCGTGTTTTTGCCCCCAAAGTGGATAACCTCACATTTATCCACATTATACTGCATCTGCCATGTATTTGCCCACTCGCCTAACCTGTCCAAGTCATCCTGGAGCCTCTTAATGTCCTCCTCACAGCTCACACTGCCACCAAGTTTAGTGTCATCTGCAAACTTGGAGATATTAGTGGAATAGTCAGATAACATGGTTTTATTTCAACTAACAATCTAGCGAAAAAGCAACATGGCTTAGCAACAAATCAGGCAAGTTCAGCTGGGACATGACTTGAGCGAATGAATCTGGTGTCCAACCTCATGTAACCACATTACAGTAATCAGGGATCATTGTATTTCTGCCACAATCCCAGACAGAGAATCAACCAAAGTATGCAAGCACATCAAATTATGTAAGCATAAAAAAGAAGGGAATGGTTCAATCAGGAAGAAAGGAAAACAAATAGTAAATTGCAGTCTGTTCAACTCACTGTCCGATCTGTTCCCTATTTATTTCAGAGGACTTACATGGGATTACATCGGATATATGGCACAGAAACAGGCCATTCGGCCCAACCAGACCATGCTGACGCTTATGCTCCACTCGAGCCTCCTCCCGTCCTTCCTCATCTAAATCCATCAGCATAACCCTCTATTCACTTCTCTCACGTGCTTGTCTAACCTCTTACGGTTTAAATAATTTAACAATTTGTCTCAACGGATATATGATGATGTATTTCATCTCCTCTCTGAATTTAACCTGGATCACTGCGTAAATGCAAGTGTTTGTGGAGCAGCTCAAAAGGAGAAGCACATATCCGGCTTCTGCAAAGACAAACATGGGGCTGGATGTGCTGTAAATATAAGAGGCATTGATTCGAGCAAAGATGAAATGTGCTACAAATGTCAACCACAAGAGTATGAAATTGGCGGATATTGCAAGGAGCAAAATGATGGATTGCCTTCGGTTTTCCATCTCAGGATCATTGCCGCATTCAGCAATTTTCTTGCCTAGGAGTGCCCTTCTGATTCGACTGGACACTAAAATATGTCTTACAATCAATGCATTAAACAGTAAAATCAAAAATATTGGAAGAAAAGGGGTTCCGACAAGGTTAACCATCGCAAACGCTATCCATGGAGGTGAAGTATAGAAGTCAGATTTGAAGTTGCAGTACCAGGGAACATTGTTAAAAACATACAAAGGGGTAAATGCAAAGTACCAGGGGATGCTTCGTAAACAGCTCAGTGTACAGACCACTCCGATTACCACAGCCGCCGTTCTCTCAGTGCAGTATTTGGTTTTCAGCTTCTGACAACAAATGGCGACACACCGATCAAAGGTGAACGCGACTGTTAGCCAGACAGAACTGTCTTTGGTGGCATAAAGTAGGACAGTCTTGAGACAGCACACCGGAGTGATGGACAGGAAGCTGGCTGGAAAATACACGCTAAATATTCGATTCAGTATCACACTCGTCACAATAACCATCAGATCCGATACAGCCATGGCCACCAGGTAATAAGTGATGCATTTGGAGAGACCGCACTTCCTCCGGGTCAGGATCACAATCGCCAATACATTCGCTGCAAAAGATAGAAGGAGAAGGCAGATTCATGGGTAGTCTGATCCCAATGGAAATGGCTCCAAACATCATCAGTTTTACACCATTGCACAGGATCAAGATCATCCCAGTGTCCTTTCCTCTCATCGCTAAATGTTAATGAGTTTTGCATTGTCGCTACATCCACTGGGGATAAATGTGACTTTGTGCTACATTTACTTCAATACAAACAATAATCGGGTGATATTAAACAAGCTGACAATTCACTATCACCTATTTTATACTCTGGCACAAAGTCTCAATTGCCCCATTGCATGTTGACTTTGTGTGTTTGTGTAAAGTGTGTGATGGTGGCTCAGCAGCCCATTTACTACCCGTTTTACCTTATGCCTTAAAGTCAAGAATTACCCCTTCGAAACCCTTAACCCATTGTGAAGGAGATTATTCATATTTCTGAGATAAAAACATCTTTATTGAGCATTTAAAGATTTAGAAGAGAATAATCACGAAACCATGTTCTGGTTAATGATTAATGTCAGAAATAATTACATATAGTTACCACAAACAGTTGTTGAGTTATGTATCTAATGGCACAAAGCACAAATGCTGCTCCCTTTGACAAATAGAGTAATAGAATCATGACGGCACAGAAGGAGGCCATTCGGCCCATCGAGTCCATGCTGGCTCTCTGTAGATCAATCCAATCAGTCCCATTCGCCCGCTCTATCCCCGTAGCTCTGCAAGTTTATTTCCCACAAGTACCTGTCCGATATCCTTTTGAAATCATTGATCGTCTCCGCTTCCACCACCCTCGTAGGCAGGAGTTCCAGGTCATTACCACTCGCTAGGTAAAAAGATTCTTCCTCATATCCCCCCTGTATCTCTTGCCCAAAACCTTAAATGTGTGCCCCCTAGTCCTTGTACCATCAGCTGATGGGAACAACCTTTCTCTGTCTACCTTATCCAAACCCGTCATAATCTTGTACACCACTATCAAATCTCCCCTCAACGTCCTTTGCTCCAAGGGGTACAACACAAGCTTCTGCAAGCTAAACTTCTGGCTAAATCCCTCATCACTGGAGCCATTCTGGTAATTCTCCTCTGCACCCTCTCAAATATCTTCACATTCTTCCTAAAATATGGTGACCAGAACTGGACACAATACCCTAGTTGTGGCCTAACCAGAGCTTTATAAAGGTTCAGCATAACTTCCCTGCTTTTGTACTCATTGCCTCTATTTATGAAGCCCAAGATCTCATATGCTTTGCTAACTACTCTCAGTATGGTCTGCCACCTTCAAAGATCGATTGACATGAACCCCCAGGTCCCTCTAACCCTGAAAACTCTTCAGAACTGAAACATTAAGTCTATATTTCCTCTCCCTATTCCTTCTGCCAAAATGCACCACCTCACACTTCTCTGCATTAAATTCCATCTGCCACTACATTAAGTATTATTTGGCAGCAACCTATAGAAATAAATGCATCTCTTTTTACCTTAATACAAGCACAATTCTGATTGCAATATACACAATAACAATTTTATTCTGGTTGCTAGTTTAGTGTCTGCATAATATGAGAGTCAGTCCTTTGGACAAGGCGAGGTAACAATTTTGAAATGGACCAAGAAGCATTGGCAATAGAATGTCATAAAAGGAGAACATGTACTTTGAGGATAATCATTAATTGAGCAGCTTCTACTGAAAAAGTGATTCTGTAGGAAAGACACAAACACACTGAGATTTCATTCAGGAATCGGCAGCAACAATGGAACAATTAAAGACCATTTTGGATGAGGAACAATAATTAGAACATTAATGACCTACCTGGAACGCCAACAGCGCCAAGAATGAGATAGAAGGTCGCATATACTTGGCCACTTATTGGCTCGTGCATTTTCTGTTAGGAACGATGATATCTGTCTTAGCCGAATGCAAGGAGCCCCGGCACATGCTCAGTGATAGAGTCAAGCGATCTTTATATGAGCTTCAGAGATTCCCTCAGTGCCACCATTGGGTAACTTAATTGCTGGTTAGTTACAGCCATTTGAACAAACAATGCGAGACAGCTGGGGTCATTCTCATTATTTTACATCAAATGTTATGCATTTAAATGAAAAAAATAGTAATTTAAAATACCGAGTCAAAGTTTATAGCACTACGGTTTATGAGCTGCTGAGACCAAACATATGTCAGGTTTGATTGCCGCTTTGTGTTGAATTACCTGATGTCAATCACATTAGTGGCAAACAATGGCCCTGAATCCACGGCCCCAGGATGTGGACAAGTTGTGCACCTGCCTGTAGGGGCCCAGCAAGTTCCAGGTTTAGGTTTGCGAAGTGCATGCACCTAACCCCAGAACTTGCGATCTGCCAAGAATCCTGTTGACAGATCGCACGTATCCGGAAGTAAAGGCCCCCGTGGGTGGACAGTTGGGCTATTTGCCCCACTTCTGCCCACCAAGTGCCCCTGAAATATTTATGACTGGTAAAAGCAGGCGCAAGGCCTACATCTATCAATGTAAGACTTTTAAAGACATTTTTTTCAATAATTTAAGTATTCAAAATCCTGAATCCTGTAAGGTAAGTTTATTTTTAGGCCCTTTAAAATATGTAAATTTATTTTTCAAAAAATTAATTTTAAAAAAAATTAATTAAATTCAATCTTGATTTATTTTAAATATAGAAACATAGAAACTAGGTGCAGGAGTAGGCCATTCGGCCCTTTGAGCCAGCACCATCATTCAATAAGATCATGGCTGATCATTCACCTCAGTATCCCTTTCC
The DNA here is from genome assembly GCF_044704955.1 of Pristiophorus japonicus. Classification (NCBI taxonomy): domain Eukaryota; kingdom Metazoa; phylum Chordata; class Chondrichthyes; family Pristiophoridae; genus Pristiophorus; species Pristiophorus japonicus. Next base: position 408,128 of record NW_027254388.1, on the reverse strand, counting down.
TGCTTTCTCTCCATACCCCTTGATCCCTTTAGCCGTAAGGGCCATATCTAACTCCCTCTTGAATATTCCAATGAACTGTCATCAACGACTCTCTGCGATAGGGAATTCCACAGTTTAACAACTCTGAGTGAAGAAGTTTCTCCTCATCTCAGTCCTAAATGGCCTACCCCTTATCTTTAGACCAGTGGTTCTCAACCTTTTTGTGTTTGTGGCACACTTTCCAATACTAGAATTTTTGGCGGCACACTTGAAGGGATTAAAAGGTGAACACAGGTTAAAAACAAAGCAAGTTTCAGAAAATGTAAAAAACATTTTATTTCCCGTATATGAAGATATACAACATTGTACACATGTATGATAATTATTTTTTATTCTGCAAGTAACAAAATAATAAACTATAATAATAATTCCTCACACTAATTATAGATTAATTAGTATTTTAATGTGATACTTGAGCCTGACGTTTTTTAGTTATGTCACTAATATTAGGGCACAAAACCAATAAGGCGACTCTCATTTCGTGTTCAAGTTCGCTAAGTTTTTCCCGTTTTTTGCATTTGATGTTCTTAAGAGTTGAGAATCCTAATTCGCAGAGATATGATGTTGAAAACTGTATCAGAATTCTCAAGGTTTTTTTTGATATTGCAAGATATTCTTCTTTAATAGAAATCCAGAACGCATCAAGAGACATATCTGAATGTTGCATTTTAAGAGGGCGGTCTGTAGAAATAGAAGTCAATTCTTCTACTTCTTGCAATGTAAAATCAAAATCTGACGTACTAATTGGAGAAAATGGATTTCTTACCCAATCATACCTCTCTACATCCAAAGATGGAAAATATTTTTTGATGTTGTCTTCCAGTGATGCCAAATACTCTATCACGATAGGAGCAATGTTTTTAATTCTGTGACTTGGTATCAAAGGGAACATTTCAAGGTTTTTTTCTGTTGCTCTCTTTTTCCAGATAGAATTTTTTTTCTGAAAAGCTAATAGCTTGTCTGTAGAGGTGAGAATGTTTTCATTTCTCCCTTGCATACTGGTATTAACGCTGTTAAGACAATTAAATATACCTGCCAAATATGTTAACTTAGCACACCACATTTCACTCTTAAGGTATTTGCAAAAGGTATCATTGACTTCTCTTTCAAAAAATACTGACAATTCTTCTTTAAGTTCAAATACACGACATAAGACTTTTCCCCTTGAAAGCCATCTTACCTCTGTATGCAAAAGTAAACATTCGTGCTGTGCATCCATAGCTTTGCAGAGCTGTTTAAACAAGCGAGTTTTTAAAGTTCTTGATTTTATATAATTTACAATATTAACATCTTGATCGAACACAGATTTTAATTCTAGCGGTAATGTCTTTGCAACAAGTGCTTCTCTATGCAAAAAGCAATGGGTGAATAATATATTTGGTTTATGTTACTTTGCAAGTGTAATGAATCCTTTGACACATCCCACCATAAATGGAGCACCGTCTGTGCAGATTCCAACACGAGTCCCATGAAATTTTCAAGTCTTCTAAATATGAATTCACAGAATCAAATTTGTCTTGACCTCTAGTATTTTCTGGAAGTTCTCTACAGCACAGAAATTGGTTCAATATCTTGTGTTCATGAATGAAGCGAACAAATCTAATAATTGTGCTTTACCACTAATGTCAGTGGGCTCGTCGATTTGCAAAGCAAAATTCGAGTTTCTAAGTTTCTCGGCTACATTTTCTTCAATGTTACATTGCATATCATTTATCCTTCTCTGAAGTGTATCGTCAGACAGCGGAATTTTTGCAATTTCTTGTTCCGCTTCATCACCAAGCATTATTTTAACAATTTTCCGACATGCAGGTAAAATAAGTGACTGAGCTGTAGTATGAGGCTTCATTTTCTGCACTATTAATTCAGCTACTTCATAAACAGCAATCTGAACCTTATCTGACACATTAACATTCTTTTCAAAATATTTCACTTGTTTATTTGCATTGCCATCAATCTCCTAAAATAACTGATCTTTTGTTGCAAGATGTGCATGTTTAGTAGTAAAATGACATTTCAATTTATTACTATTATTTTGGATTGGGGGTGGCCATGGCCCAAGTGCCCCCCTGGTTAGGCCCTTGGTACAGACACACAGACACACACAACCGTTAATATACATACACACACACACACACACCGTCTCATTCACACTTCTCTATCAGTAATGGGAGGGAGTAAGGGAGTGGGGTGGGGCCGGGTGGGGGTGTTGTCGAGTACTCAAAGGAAACACATTTTGCCAAAGGATTTTGTTCTGAGTATGGATATTTAAATTGTTTGTGTGTGTTGTCTCTTGTCATTATTACTTGTACAACTCTAGAACATAGTTTTTTTTGATAATAGTAGAGATAAATAGATAGTTATTTGTAATGTTCACTACAGAAGTGCGACATACATATAGATAGATGACATATGTGTCTGTCTGTCGGTCTCTCTCTCTCCCCCTCCCCTTCTGTTTCAGAGTTAAATGGTTTGCGTTTCATTGTGAAACCAGCTGAAGTCCACCATACTTTTACACAATTTGGTTGCACACCTGTGAAGGGTTCACGGCACACCGGTTGAGAACCACTGCTTTAGGCTGTGTCCTCGGGTTCTGGGCTTCTCCAACATCGGGAACATTCTTCCTGCACCTAAGTCCCGTCCCGTCAGAATTTGATATGTTTCTATGAGATCCCCTCTCATCCTTCTAAACTCCAGTGAATACAGGCCCAGTCGATCCAGTCTTTCCTCATATGGCAGTCCTGCCATCCCGGGAATCAGTCTGGTGAACCTTCGCTGCACTCCCTCAATAACAAGAATGTCCTTCGTCAGATTAGGAGACCAAAACTGAACACAATATTCCAGGTGAGGCCTCACCAAGGCCCTGTACAACTGCAGTAAGACCTCCCTGCTCCTACACTCAAATCCCCCAGCTATGAAGGCCAACATGCCATTTGGGGCAATCAAGCTGAACGACCCAAGTTGGTCCCAGTTCAGACAAAGCTGCACACCTACACCGATGAACGTATCTCAGTCGTTGGTCATATGGATGTAAAGGTACTCCATGATGGCGCGGTGCACAAGTTACCTCTGTGGTTTGTTGCAGGTGATGGACCAACGCTACTTGGAAGAAGGTGGATGGAGAAGATCCATTGGAGTTGGGAAGACTTCATCCCTCCAGCGATCGACATCCCCCGTGCTCAGAGTCAAAGCAAGCCCTCACCTGAGGGTGGACCCAGCACCAGCGAGCAGACCAGCACAGCACCCAAGGCACAGGCCGCTCAGCATGACTGCATGGAGATGATTCAGCTGAGACGACCAGAACGCACATTCCAGGCTCGTGTGGCAGTACTCCGGAGGCAGAAAATCGGATCCAAAGGCGACTTCCCAGCTTCAGTGGCAGAATGTGGGGGGAAGAAGATCACCGCAGTCGACATCATGGATGGAGGAAAGATGGCGCCCAAACCAGGAGGTGAAACGCTGAAGAAAAAGATGGCCGCGGCCAGACCACGAGGTGTATCGCTGATCGAGTAACACGTGGCACCAAATGGATAAGAGGATTGGGGTAAAGGTGGCAAGGCTCTCTTAAAGGAGGCCTGCAACCCACCACACTTAAAGGGACAGTCCCACATTTTCAATCAATGTAAGAGTTAGATGTAAAATGTGCAATTAATGATCAGAATTGTGTACATGCAATAAGCAAAGAAAAGGCGCTATCATGATCAGAGCTACAGGTTATTTACAATGAGTAATGAAATGTTGTGCGATGCAGGATTTCAACTGCATTCAGTCAATGCAGTGGGGCAGACACCCATCGGGAGCACACAGGTCCAGTGAGCTACCCAATGTAGTAGCCTGCATCCCTGGGACCAGAGTTATGCACCATGGAGTGTGGCCACAAGCAGCCAATATATATGAGCTGCAGAGCAAGCGATCTCAGGAGGGCAACGGCACCAGTATCAATATCCTGCTCCTGACCAGCTCCCGCTCTCAGGCACCTGATGACACCAACCGCCACGAGCCTGAAAGAGCAAACTGTGCCAAGGCACAGCCCCCAGACCCCATTGCCACCAAGGCTATACCCGGTAACGAAGGGTCACCCGCAACAGTTCTCCCAAATGGGACCGGGACCAGCCAGGATCCCAACCTAAATAATGCCCAGGCAAGCGAGTCAGCAGTTCTCTAGCAGTGCACAGACGACGGCTCCTCCTGGAGCAGCAGCAACCCAGGGCACAAGGAAAGGACAGGGATGTCACAGGCATCTGTGAACCTACCCGACGCAAGGAGCAACGACAAAAGCCCTTGAGAGCAGGCAACTTGAACCAACTGGGTTCCCACTGCCAGCACTGGGCATCGGGCCACCACGAGACTACGTGGACACCATCCAGCAGTTCTGGAACTAGCTTGTCCTTACGCACCTGTACTGACACCCGTACCGATTCCCAGTATGTAACAAGAATGTATCTCACCAGTCGAATGTACTTGCCTTACAAGTGAACCACAAATGTAATGACATTAATGCAAATTTTGTTTCTGGATTTGAATGTACATGAATGTAATGAGCCTCCGGCATAATCTATATGTGGGGAGTGGGGGGAGAATGAGAGTTGTCATGGACACACAAACAGAAACCACCAGCACACTACCCCCAACGAAAAACCAACCACTCACCCAAGATAGAAACGACCCGCCAAGGGTCAACCAGATAGAGCTAAGCTCAGAGCACAATCAATGCAGAGGCAATTTGCACGAAAGGCTTGGGAGAGTGATGTCACGTATCCTACATGGTTACTGCTTGTATTATTACTAGGTGTGCCACCAGAGGGCACCGCAGTGGGAGACTTGCAGGTTACCTGTACAGGTGTGCCTGGCCTAGTATAAAAGGCAGGCCACCAGGTGTGATCCTCTCTCTGGAGTTATCAATAAAGGACGAAGGTCACTACAGTTCAAGTACAACACATTGCCTCCTGGAGTTATTATGAGAGCATCTAAAGGCATAACAATACCCTCCATCCTGTATGGCTCAGAGACATGGACCAAATACACTAGACACCTCAAATCACTGGAGAAATACCACCAACGATGTCTCCGCAAGATCCTGCTAATCTCCTGGGAGGACAGACGGACCAACGTCAGTGTTCTCGATCAGGCCTACACCCCAGCATCGTAGCACTGACCACACTCAACCAGCTCCGTTGGGCAGGCCTCATTGTTCGCATGCCCGACACAAGACTCCCAAAGCAAGCGCTCTACTCGGGACTCCTACACGACAAGCGAACCCCAGGTGGACAGAGGAAACGTTTCAAGGACACTCACAAAGCCTCCCTGATAAAGTACAACATCCCCACCGACCCTGGGAATCCATGGCCAAAGACCGCCCCTAAGTGGAGGAAGAGCATCTGGGAGGGCGCTAAGCACCTCGAGTCTCGTCGCCGAGAGAATGCAGAAAACAAGCACAGGCAGCAGAAGGAGCATGCGGCAAACCAGACTCCCCACCCACCCTTTCCTTCAACCACTGTCTATCCCACCTGTGACAGAGACTGTAATTCTCGTATTGGACTCTTCAGTCATCTGAGAACTCACTTTTGGAGTGGAAGCAAATCTTCCTCAATTTCGAGGGACTGCCTATAATCATGATGAAAACTCCCTCAACACTGTCCAATCAAACACTCCCATGGCAGGTACAGCACGGATTAGATACAGAAATTAAAACTTTGATTAAAGGGAGTCCTGAAGGATTTGAATGACAATCAGCGAACCTCATTACAGGCAGGCAAGGAAGATGTTCAGACACAGGATGGGATAGTCAGAGTTTTAGAAGGACATGCTCAAACCATCAATAAAATAATCTGGGTAACTCAGAGACAGGACAATATAACCCAAAGCCGAATGTTATGTGGTGTTTACAGGGATTGGGTTTTGAATCAACTAAGAGAAAATTTGATGTTAGCTAACCAACCTGGATAAACAATACCCAACTGTTTAGACGAGTTAGAAGCAAGGATTATTATGATGGTCACATTAACAATTGTGAACTGAGGAAACTTAGTAAAGTTTGGTTCAACAGGGACTGCAAGGGCAGTAGCAGTATTGGCACCTTGGGTCTAGTTATAGGTATACCAATTATGGTAGAGCAAGGAAAGATGAATTTGGTGGAGGTCCAGAATATAGGGAGAATACAGGGAGAAGTCTGGGTGAGGTATGACCATCTATTGCCATATGCCGTAGAACAGAATGATACCTTGGTTGGCACCAGACTTGATCAATGCAAACAAACAGAGTGAATGGTGATATGTCCAGACAAAATCTATTCCACCAACACCGCCAGGTGTGGGTTCAAAGGAAACCTACCCATAAGTTGCATTATGAAGATTGAAGCAACTACGAAATCAATCAAAAGAACCAGTTACCAAGGAAACGGGGCTTACTGCATCACCACAAATGAAAAAACTTACCATTATGGGAATAGAGTATGCCCCATAAAGGATTCCACCTTCTATATCCCCAAATACCGATGAGACTGGGGAATGAAGAAATCATCACCATAGAAAGAAGGCCAGCCGTGGAAATCAATGTGACCGACAAATTAAGGGGACATCTGAGAGACGACATTGCCAAATATGATAATGATCTCACTGGAAAAGGAACATTTGTTTAGGATCCACAGCCAGCTGGAATTAGTACATCAAACCTATGTAAAGGTGGAACAAAATACCAAAGGAATAGGAAAAGAAATAAACAATATTCCAGTCGACACCTGGTGGGACATACACAGAAACATACAAATTAGGTGGAGGAGTAGGCCATTCGGCCCTTCGAGCCTGCACCACCATTCAATAAGATCATGGCTGATCATTCAACCTCAGTACCCCTTTCCTGCTTTCTCTCCATACCCCTTGATCCCTTTGGCCGTAAAGGCCATATCTAACTCCCTTTTGAATATATCTAACGAACTGGCCTCAACAACTTTCTGCGGTAGAGAATTCCACAGGTTAACCACTCTCTGAGTGAAAATGTTTCTCCTCATCTCAGTCCTAAATGGCTTACCTCTTATTCTTAGACTGTGACCCCTGGTTCTGGAACCCCCCCCAGCAACGGGAACATTTTCCTGCCTCTAACCTGTCCAATCCTGTCAGAATGTTATATGTTTCTATGAGATTCCCTCTCATTCTTCTAAACTTCAGTGGATGCAAGCCCAGTTGATCCAGACTTTGCACATATGTCAATCCTGCCATCCCGGGAATCAGTCTGGTGAACCTTTGCTGTACTCCCTCAATAGCAAGAACGTCCTTACTCAGATTAGGAGACATATGGAATTGGGGAAAGAGCATCAACATCCATTCTTGGATCAGAATATTCACACCTTACAGTGATCCTAATCGTGGTGGTGTTTGTATGCTTAGGCCTCACATGGAGAAGTGTGTTGAAAGTAGAAAAGAGGCTGAAGCTGAGACTTGAGAGTGTTGAGGTTTATCAAGCGTTGCACAAATCAAGACGGGAGCGGCCTTATGACGATATTAACAGGTGATCATGATAATCTTCGATTTAACATGATCAAAGGGAGGAATGTAGAAATATGCAGGCTATGGCAACATAAGATAGGAAGACCCGAGAGTAAGATTAAGGTGCCTTGAACATGGAAATGAATTACCAGTTGAAACTGAAGTTTAATCTATCCTTCTTTCGCATAGCCAGTAACAAGTATAAACTAATCAGCAGAGCACAGACAAATGTGTAATCAAAGAGATGGGACATAGAAACACAGAAACATAGAAAGTAGGTGCGGGAGTAGGCCATTCAGCCCTTCGAGCCTGCACCAGCATTCAATATGATCCTGGCTGATCATGCAACTTCAGGACCCCATTCCTGCTTTCTCTCCATACCCCTTGATCCCTTTAGACATAAGGGCCACATCTAACTCCCTTTTGTATATATCTAACGAACTGGCCTCAACAACTTTCTGTGGTAGATAATTCCACAGGTTCAGAATTCTCTGAGTGAAGAAGTTTCTCTTCATCTCAGTCCTAAATGGCTTACCCCTTATCCTTAGACTGTGACTCCTGGTTCTGGACTTCCCCCACATCGGGAACATTCTTCCTGCATCGAACCTGTCCAATCCCGTCAGAATTGTATTTGTTTCTATGAGATCCTCGCTCATTCTTCTAAATTCCAGTGAATATAAGACTAGTCGATCCAGTCTTTCTTCATATGTCAGTCCTGCCATCCCGGGAATCAGTCTGGTGAACCTTCGCTGCACTCAATAGCAAGAATAACCTTCCTCAGATTAGGAGACCAAAACTGCGCACAATACTCAGGGTGTGGTCTCACAAAGGCCCAGTACAACGGCAGTAAGACCTCCCTGCTCCTATACTCAAATCCCCTCGCTATGAAGGCCAGCATGCCATTTGCTTTCTTTACTGCCTGCTCTACCTGCATGCCTACTTTCAATGACTGATGTACCATGAAACCCAGGTCTTATTGCACCTCCCCTTTTACTAATCTGTCACCATTCAGAAAATAATCTGCCTTCCTGTTTTTGCCACCAAAGTGGATAACTTCACTCTGATCCACATTATACTGCATCTGCCAATGCATTTGCCCATTCACCTAACCTGTTGAAGTCCCCCTGCAGCCTCCTAGCATCCTCCTTGCAGCTCACACTGACACCCAGCTTAGTGTCATCTGCAAACTTGGAGATATTACATTCAATTCCTTCATCTAAATCATTAATGTATATTGTAAATAGCTGGAGTCCCAGCACTGAGCCCTGCGACACAACACTAGTCACTGCCTGCCATTCTGAAAAGGATCCATTTATTCCCACTCTTTGCTTCCTGTCTGCGAACCGGTTCTCTATCCACGTCAATACTTTACCCCCAATAGCATGTTTCTTAATTATGCACACTAATCTCTGTGTGGGACCTTGTCAAAAGCCTTTTGAAAGTCCAAATATACCACATTCACTGGTTCTCCCTTATCCATTCTACTAGTTACATCCTCAAAAAACTCCAGAAGATTTGTCAAGCATGATTTCCCTTTCATTAATCAATGTTGACTTGGACTGATCCTGTCACTGCTTTCCAAATACGCTGCTATTTAATAATTAATTCCAACATTTTCCCCACCACCAATGTCAGGCTAACCGGTCTACAAATTCTCTCTTTTCTCTCCTTCCTTTTTTAAAAAGTGGGGTTACATTAGCTACACTCCAATCCATAGGAACTGATCCAGAGTCCATGGAATTTTGGAAAATGACCACCAATGCATCTAATATTTCTAGGGCCACTTCCTTAAGTACTCTGGGATGCAGACTATCAGGCCCTGGGGATTTATCGGCCTTCAGTCCATTCAAGTTCCCTAACACCATTTGATGACCAATAAGGATTTCCCTCAGTTCCCCTTGCTAGATCCTCGGTCCCCGAGTATTGGGGGACAGATTATAGAATAATATAAACCAGGAGATGAAACCCCACCTCGGCAGCGAAAACCTAGGAACCACCCTCGAGAGAAGCCGGACCTTAAACTGGGAGCTTGAAGCAGGACAGGAGAGAGACCGGACCTTAAACTGGGAGCTTAAAGCAGGAGACGAGAGAGACCGGACCTTAAACTAGGAGCTTAAAACAGGACACGAGAGAGAGCGGACCTTAAACTGGGAGCTTAAAGCAGGACACGAGAGAAGCCGGTACTTAAACTGGGAGCTTAAAGCAGGAGACGAGAGAGACCGGACCTTAAGCTAGGAGCTTAAAGCAGGACACGAGGGAGACCAGACATTAAACTGGGAGCTTAAAGCAGGACACGAGAGAGACCAGACCTTAAACTGGGAGCTTAAAGCAGGACACGAGAGAGACGAGACCTTAAACTGGGAGCTTAAAGCAGGACACGAGAGAGACCAGACCTTCAACTGGGAGCTTAAAGCAGGACACGAGAGAGACCAGACCTTAAACTGGGAGCTTAAAGCAGGACACGAGAGAGACTAGACCTTAAACTGTGAGCTTAAAGCAGGACACGAGAGAGACCAGACCTTAAACTGGGAGCTTAAAGCAGGAGACGAGAGAGACCAGACCTTAAACTGGGAGCTTGAAGCAGGACACGAAAGAGACCAGACCTTAAGCTAGGAGCTTAAAGCAGGGCACAAGAGAGAACAGACCTTAAACTGGTAACTTAAATCAGGAGACGAGAGAGACCAGACCTGAAGCAGGGAGCTGAAAGCAGGAGACGAGAGAGACCAGACATTAAACTGGGAGCTTAAATCAGGACACGAGAGAGACTAGACCTTAAACTGGGAGCTTAAAGCAGGAGACGAGAGAGACCAGACCTTAAACTGGGAGCTCAAAGCAGGACACGAGAGAGACCAGACCTTAAACTAGGAGCTTAAATTAGGACACGAGAGAGACTAGACCTTAAGCTAGGAGTTTAAAGCAGGACACGATAGAGAGGGGACCTTAAACTAGGAGCTTAAATCAGGAGACGAGGGAGACCAGACCTTAAGCTAGGAGCTTAAAGCAGGAGAAGAGAGAGACCGGACCTTAAACTGGGAACTTAAATCAGGAGACGAGAGAGACCAGACCTTAAACTGGGAGCTTGAAGCAGGAGACGAGAGAGACCAGACCTTAAACTGGGAACTTAAATCAGGAGACGAGAGAGACCAGACCTTAAACTGGGAGCTTAAAGCAGGACACGAAAGAGACCGGACCTTAAACTGGGAGCTTAAAGCAGGACACGAGAGAGACCGGACCATAAACTGTGAGCTTAAAGCAGGACACGAGAGAGACCGGACCTTAAACTGCGAGCTAAAAGCAGGACACGAGAGAGACCGGACCTTAAACTGGGAGCTTAAAGCAGGACACGAGAGAGACCAGGCCTGAAGCTGGGAGCTTAAAGCAGGAGACGAGAGAGACCAGACATTAAACTGGGAGCTAAAACCGGAGACGAGAGAGAGCGGACCTTAAACTGGAAGCTTAAAGCAGGACACGAGAGAGACCAGACCTTAAACTAGGAACTTAAATCAGGAGACGAGAGAGACCAGACCTTAAACTGGGAGCTTAAAGCAGGACACGAGAGAGACCAGACCTTAAGCTAGGAGCTTAAAGCAGGACACGAGAGAGAGCGGACCTTAAACTAGGAGCTTAAAGCAGGACACGAGAGAGAGCGGACCTTAAACTAGGAGCTTATATCAGGACACGAGAGAGACCAGACCTTAAGCTAGGAGCTTAAAGCAGGACACGAGAGAGACCAGACCTTGAACTGGGAGCTTAAAACAGGAGACGAGAGAGACCAGACCTTAAACTGGGAGCTTAAAGCAGGACACGAGAGAGACCAGACCTTAAGCTAGGAGCTTAAAGCAGGAGACGAGAGAGAACAGACATTAAGCTAGGAGTTTAAAGCAGGACACGAGAGAGACCAGACCTTAAACTGGGAGCTTAAAACAGGAGACGAGAGAGACCAGACCTTAAGCTAGGAGCTTAAAGCAGGACACGAGAGAAACCAGACCTTAAACTAGGAGCTTAAAGCAGGACACGAGAAAGACCAAACCTGAAGCTAGGAGCTTAAAGCAGGAGACGAGAGAGACTAGACCTTAAACTGGGAGCTTAAAGCAGAACACGAGAGAGACCAGACCTTAAACTGGGAGCTTAAAGCAGGACACGAGAGAGACCGGAGCTTAAACTGGGAGCTTATATCAGGACACGAGAGAGAACAGACATTAAGCTAGGAGCTTAAAGCAGGAGAGGAGAGAGACCGGACCTTAAGCTAGGAGCTTAAAGCAGGAGAGGAGAGAGACCGGACCTTAAGCTAGGTGCTTAAAGCAGGACACGAGAGAGACTAGACCTTAAACTGGGAGCTTAAAGCAGGACACGAGAGAGACCAGACCTTAAACTGGGAGCTTAAAGCAGAACACGAGAGAGACCAGACCTTAAGCTAGGAGCTTAAAGCAGGACACGAGAGAGACCAGACCTGAAGCGAGGAGCTTAAAGTAGGAGACGAGAGAGACCAGACTTGAAACTGGGAGCTCAAAGCAGGACACGAGAGAGACCGGACCTTAAACTGGGAGCTTAAAGCAGGACACGAGAGAGACCGGACCTTAAACTGGGAGCTTAAAGCAGGACACGAGAGAGACCAGACCTTAAACTGGGAGCTTAAAGCAGGACACGAGAGAGACCAGACCTTAAACTGGGAGCTTAAAGTAGGAGACGAGAGAGACTAGACCTTAAACTGGGAGCTTAAAGCTGGACACGAGAGACCAGACCTTAAACTGGGAGCTTAAAGCAGGACACGAGAGAGACCAGACCTTAAGCTAGGAGCTTAAAGCAGGAGACGAGAGAGAACAGACATTAAACTGGGAGCTAAAACCGGAGACGAGAGAGACCAGACCTTAAACTGGGAGCTTAAAGCAGGAGACGAGAGAGACCAGACATTAAACTGGGAGCTAAAACCGGAGACGAGAGAGACCAGACCTTAAACTGGGAGCTTAAAGCAGGACACGAGAGAGACCAGACCTTAAGCTAGGAGCTTAAAGCAGGAAACGAGAGAGAGCGGACCTTAAACTAGGAGCTTAAAGCAGGAGACGAGAGAGAGCGGACCTTAAACTGGGAGCTTAAAGCAGGACACGAGAGAGACCGGACCTTAAAATGGGAGCTTATATCAGGAGACGAGAGAGACCAGACCTTAAGCTAGGAGCTTAAAGCTGGACACGAGAGAGAGCGGACCTTAAACTGGGAACTTAAATCAGGAGACGAGAGAGACCAGACCTTAAACTGGGAGCTAAAAGCAGGAGACGAGAGAGACCAGACCTTAAACTGGGAACTTATATCTGGACACGAGAGAGACCAGACCTTAAGCTAGGAGCTTAAAGCAGGACACGAGAGAGAGCGGACATTAAGCTAGGAGTTTAAAGCAGGCCACGAGAGAGACCAGACCTTAAACTGGGAGCTTAAAACAGGAGATGAGAGAGACCAGACCTTAAGCTCGGAGCTTAAAGCAGGAGACGAGAGAGACCAGACCTTAAGCTAGGAGCTTAAAGCAGGACACGAGAGAGACCAGACCTTAAACTGGGAGCTTAAAGCAGGAGACGAGAGAGAGCGGACCTTAAACTAGGAGCTTAAATCAGGAGACGAGAGAGACTAGACCTTCAGCTAGGAGCTTAAAGCAGGAGACGAGAGAGAGCAGACTTAAGCTAGGTGCTAAAATCAGGAGAGGAGAGAGACCGGACCTTAAACTGTGAGCTTAAAGCAGGACACGAGAAAGACCAAACGTGAAGCGAGGAGCTTAAAGCAGGACACGAGAGAGACAAGACCTTAAACTGGGAGCTTAAAGCAGGACACGAGAGAGACCAGACCTTAAGCTAGGAGCTTAAAGCAGGACACGAGAGAGACCAGACCTGAAGCGAGGAGCTTAAAGTAGGAGACGAGAGAGACCAGACTTGAAACTGGGAGCTCAAAGCAGGACACGAGAGAGACCGGACCTTAAACTGGGAGCTTAAAGCAGGACACGAGAGAGACCGGACCTTAAACTGGGAGCTTAAAGCAGGACACGAGAGAGACCAGACCTTAAACTGGGAGCTTAAAGCAGGACACGAGAGAGACCAGACCTTAAACTGGGAGCTTAAAGTAGGAGACGAGAGAGACTAGACCTTAAACTGGGAGCTTAAAGCTGGACACGAGAGACCAGACCTTAAACTGGGAGCTTAAAGCAGGACACGAGAGAGACCAGACCTTAAGCTAGGAGCTTAAAGCAGGAGACGAGAGAGAACAGACATTAAACTGGGAGCTAAAACCGGAGACGAGAGAGACCAGACCTTAAACTGGGAGCTTAAAGCAGGAGACGAGAGAGACCAGACATTAAACTGGGAGCTAAAACCGGAGACGAGAGAGACCAGACCTTAAACTGGGAGCTTAAAGCAGGACACGAGAGAGACCAGACCTTAAGCTAGGAGCTTAAAGCAGGAAACGAGAGAGAGCGGACCTTAAACTAGGAGCTTAAAGCAGGAGACGAGAGAGAGCGGACCTTAAACTGGGAGCTTAAAGCAGGACACGAGAGAGACCGGACCTTAAAATGGGAGCTTATATCAGGAGACGAGAGAGACCAGACCTTAAGCTAGGAGCTTAAAGCTGGACACGAGAGAGAGCGGACCTTAAACTGGGAACTTAAATCAGGAGACGAGAGAGACCAGACCTTAAACTGGGAGCTAAAAGCAGGAGACGAGAGAGACCAGACCTTAAACTGGGAACTTATATCTGGACACGAGAGAGACCAGACCTTAAGCTAGGAGCTTAAAGCAGGACACGAGAGAGAGCGGACATTAAGCTAGGAGTTTAAAGCAGGCCACGAGAGAGACCAGACCTTAAACTGGGAGCTTAAAACAGGAGATGAGAGAGACCAGACCTTAAGCTCGGAGCTTAAAGCAGGAGACGAGAGAGACCAGACCTTAAGCTAGGAGCTTAAAGCAGGACACGAGAGAGACCAGACCTTAAACTGGGAGCTTAAAGCAGGAGACGAGAGAGAGCGGACCTTAAACTAGGAGCTTAAATCAGGAGACGAGAGAGACTAGACCTTCAGCTAGGAGCTTAAAGCAGGAGACGAGAGAGAGCAGACTTAAGCTAGGTGCTAAAATCAGGAGAGGAGAGAGACCGGACCTTAAACTGTGAGCTTAAAGCAGGACACGAGAAAGACCAAACGTGAAGCGAGGAGCTTAAAGCAGGACACGAGAGAGACAAGACCTTAAACTGGGAGCTTAAAGCAGGACACGAGAGAGACCAGACCTGAAGCTAGGAGCTTAAAGCAGGACATGAGAGAGACAAGACCTTAAACTGGGAGCTTAAAGCAGGACACGAGAGAGACTAGACCTTAAGCCAGGAGCTTAAAGCAGGACACGAGAGAGTACAGACCTTAAACTGGTAACTTAAATCAGGAGACGAGAGAGACCAGACCTGAAGCTGGGAGCTTAAAGCAGGAGACGAGAGAGACCAGACATTAAACTGGGAGCTAAAACCGGAGACGAGAGAGACCAGACCTTAAACTGGGAGCTTAAAGCAGGAGACGAGAGAGACCAGACATTAAACTGGGAGCTAAAACCGGAGACGAGAGAGACCAGACCTTAAACTGGGAGCTTAAAGCAGGACACGAGAGAGACCAGACCTTAAGCTAGGAGCTTAAAGCAGGAGACGAGAGAGAGCGGACCTTAAACTAGGAGCTTAAAGCAGGAGACGAGAGAGAGCGGACCTTAAACTGGGAGCTTAAAGCAGGACACGAGAGAGACCGGACCTTAAAATGGGAGCTTATATCAGGAGACGAGAGAGACCAGACCTTAAGCTAGGAGATTAAAGCTGGACACGAGAGAGAGCGGACCTTAAACTGGGAACTTAAATCAGGAGACGAGAGAGACCAGACCTTAAACTGGGAGCTAAAAGCAGGAGACGAGAGAGACCAGACCTTAAACTGGGAACTTATATCTGGACACGAGAGAGACCAGACCTTAAGCTAGGAGCTTAAAGCAGGACACGAGAGAGAGCGGACATTAAGCTAGGAGTTTAAAGCAGGCCACGAGAGAGACCAGACCTTAAACTGGGAGCTTAAAACAGGAGATGAGAGAGACCAGACCTTAAGCTAGGAGCTTAAAGCAGGAGACGAGAGAGACCAGACCTTAAGCTAGGAGCTTAAAGCAGGACACGAGAGAGACCAGACCTTAAACTGGGAGCTTAAAGCAGGAGACGAGAGAGAGCGGACCTTAAACTAGGAGCTTAAATCAGGAGACGAGAGAGACTAGACCTTCAGCTAGGAGCTTAAAGCAGGAGACGAGAGAGAGCAGACTTAAGCTAGGTGCTAAAATCAGGAGAGGAGAGAGACCGGACCTTAAACTGTGAGCTTAAAGCAGGACACGAGAAAGACCAAACGTGAAGCGAGGAGCTTAAAGCAGGACACGAGAGAGACAAGACCTTAAACTGGGAGCTTAAAGCAGGACACGAGAGAGACCAGACCTGAAGCTAGGAGCTTAAAGCAGGACATGAGAGAGACAAGACCTTAAACTGGGAGCTTAAAGCAGGACATGAGAGAGAGCGGACCTTAAACTAGGAGCTTAAAGCAGGAGACGAGAGAGAGCGGACCTTAAACTAGGAGCTTAAATCAGGACACGAGAGAGACCAGATCTTAAGCTAGGAGTTTGAAGCAGGAGACGAGAGAGAGCGGAGCTTAAACTAGGAGCTTAAATCAGGACACGAGAGAGACCAGACCTTAAGCTAGGTGCTAAAAATCAGGAGAGGAGAGAGACCAGACCTTAAGCTGGGATCATAAAGAAGGACAAGAGAGACCAGACCATAAGCTTGGAGCTTAAAACAGGACACGAGAGAGACTCGACCTGAAGCTAGGAGCTTAAAGCAGGACACGAGAGAGTACAGACCTTAAACTGGTAACTTAAATCAGGAGACGAGAGAGACAAGACCTGAAGCTGGGAGCTTAAAGCAGGAGACGAGAGAGACCAGACATTAAACTGGGAGCTTAAAGCAGGACACGAGAGAGACCGGACCTTAAACTGGGGGCTTAAAGCAGGACACGAGAGAGACCAGACCTGAAGCTGGGAGCTTAAAGCAGGAGACGAGAGAGACGAGACCTTACGCTAGGTGCTTAAATCAGGAGAGGAGAGAGACCGGACCTTAAACTGGGAGCTTAAAGCAGGACACGAGAGAGACCAGACCTTGAACTGGGAGCTTAAAGCAGGACACGCGAGAGACCAGACCTTAAGCTAGGAGCTTAAAGCAAGAGAGGAGAGAGAGCGGACCTTAAACTGGGAGCTTAAAGCAGGACACGAGAGAGACCAGACCTTAAGCTAGGAGCTTAAAGCAAGAGAGGAGAGAGAGCGGACCTTAAACTGGGAGCTTAAAGCAGGACACGAGAGAGACCAGACCTTAAGCTAGGAGCTTAAATCAGGAGAGCAGAGAGAGCGGAACTTAAACTGGGAGCTTAAAGCAGGAGACGAGAGAGAGCGGACCTTAAACTGGGAGCTTAAATCAGGACACGAGAGAGACCGGACCTTAAACTGGGAGCTTAAAGCAGGACACGAGAGAGACCAGACCTTAAACTGGGAGCTTAAAGCAGGACACGAGAGAGACCAGACCTTAAACTGGGAGCTTAAAGTAGGAGACGAGAGAGACTAGACCTTAAACTGGGAGCTTAAAGCTGGACACGAGAGACCAGACCTTAAACTGGGAGCTTAAAGCAGGACACGAGAGAGACTAGACCTTAAGCTAGGAGCTTAAAGCAGGACACGAGAGAGTACAGACCTTAAACTGGGAGCTAAAATCAGGAGAGGAGAGAGACCGGACCTTAAACTGTGAGCTTAAAGCAGGACACGAGAAAGACCAAACGTGAAGCGAGGAGCTTAAAGCAGGACACGAGAGAGACAAGATCTTAAACTGGGAGCTTAAAGCAGGACACGAGAGAGACCAGACCTGAAGCTAGGAGCTTAAAGCAGGACATGAGAGAGACAAGACCTTAAACTAGGAGCTTAAAGCAGGACATGAGAGAGACAAGACCTGAAGGTCGGAGCTTAAAGCAGGAGACGAGAGAGAACAGACCTGAAGCTGGGAGCTTAAAACAGGAGACGAGAGAGACCAGACCTTAAGCTAGGAGCTTAAAGCAGGAGACGAGAGAGACCAGACTTAAGCTAGGTGCTAAAATCAGGAGAGGAGAGAGACCGGACCTTAAACTGGGAGCTTAAAGCAGGACATGAGAAAGACCAAACATGAAGCTAGGAGCTTAAAGCAGGACACGAGAGAGACTAGACCTTAAACTGGGAGCTTAAAGCAGGACATGAGAGAGAGCGGACCTTAAACTAGGAGCTTAAAGCAGGAGACGAGAGAGAGCGGACCTTAAATAGGAGCTTAAATCAGGACACGAGAGAGACCAGATCTTAAGCTAGGAGTTTGAAGCAGGAGACGAGAGAGAGCGGACCTTAAACTAGGAGCTTAAATCAGGACACGAGAGAGACCAGACCTTAAGCTAGGTGCTTAAATCAGGAGAGGAGAGAGACCAGACCTTAAGCTGGGATCATAAAGCAGGACAAGAGAGACCAGACCATAAGCTTGGAGCTTAAAACAGGACACGAGAGAGACTCGACCTGAAGCTAGGAGCTTAAAGCAGGACACGAGAGAGTACAGACCTTAAACTGGTAACTTAAATCAGGAGACGAGAGAGACAAGACCTGAAGCTGGGAGCTTAAAGCAGGACACGAGAGAGACCAGACCTTAAACTGGGAGCTTAAAGCAGGAGACGAGAGAGAGCGGACCTTAAACTAGGAGCTTAAATCAGGAGACGAGAGAGACTAGACCTTCAGCTAGGAGCTTAAAGCAGGAGACGAGAGAGAGCAGACTTAAGCTAGGTGCTAAAATCAGGAGAGGAGAGAGACCGGACCTTAAACTGTGAGCTTAAAGCAGGACACGAGAAAGACCAAACGTGAAGCGAGGAGCTTAAAGCAGGACACGAGAGAGACAAGACCTTAAACTGGGAGCTTAAAGCAGGACACGAGAGAGACCAGACCTGAAGCTAGGAGCTTAAAGCAGGACATGAGAGAGACAAGACCTTAAACTGGGAGCTAAAAGCAGGAGACGAGAGAGACCAGACCTTAAACTGGGAACTTATATCTGGACACGAGAGAGACCAGACCTTAAGCTAGGAGCTTAAAGCAGGACACGAGAGAGAGCGGACATTAAGCTAGGAGTTTAAAGCAGGCCACGAGAGAGACCAGACCTTAAACTGGGAGCTTAAAACAGGAGATGAGAGAGACCAGACCTTAAGCTCGGAGCTTAAAGCAGGAGACGAGAGAGACCAGACCTTAAGCTAGGAGCTTAAAGCAGGACACGAGAGAGACCAGACCTTAAACTGGGAGCTTAAAGCAGGAGACGAGAGAGAGCGGACCTTAAACTAGGAGCTTAAAGCAGGACACGAGAGAGTACAGACCTTAAACTGGTAACTTAAATCAGGAGACGAGAGAGACCAGACCTGAAGCTGGGAGCTTAAAGCAGGAGACGAGAGAGACCAGACATTAAACTGGGAGCTAAAACCGGAGACGAGAGAGACCAGACCTTAAACTGGGAGCTTAAAGCAGGACACGAGAGAGACCAGACCTTAAGCTAGGAGCTTAAAGCAGGAGACGAGAGAGAGCGGACCTTAAACTAGGAGCTTAAAGCAGGAGACGAGAGAGAGCGGACCTTAAACTGGGAGCTTAAAGCAGGACACGAGAGAGAGCGGACCTTAAACTAGGAGCTTAAATCAGGAGACGAGAGAGACTAGACCTTCAGCTAGGAGCTTAAAGCAGGAGACGAGAGAGAGCAGACTTAAGCTAGGTGCTAAAATCAGGAGAGGAGAGAGACCGGACCTTAAGCTAGGAGATTAAAGCTGGACACGAGAGAGAGCGGACCTTAAACTGGGAACTTAAATCAGGAGACGAGAGAGACCAGACCTTAAACTGGGAGCTAAAAGCAGGAGACGAGAGAGACCAGACCTTAAACTGGGAACTTATATCTGGACACGAGAGAGACCAGACCTTAAGCTAGGAGCTTAAAGCAGGACACGAGAGAGAGCGGACATTAAGCTAGGAGTTTAAAGCAGGCCACGAGAGAGACCAGACCTTAAACTGGGAGCTTAAAACAGGAGATGAGAGAGACCAGACCTTAAGCTAGGAGCTTAAAGCAGGAGACGAGAGAGACCAGACCTTAAGCTAGGAGCTTAAAGCAGGACACGAGAGAGACCAGACCTTAAACTGGGAGCTTAAAGCAGGAGACGAGAGAGAGCGGACCTTAAACTAGGAGCTTAAATCAGGAGACGAGAGAGACTAGACCTTCAGCTAGGAGCTTAAAGCAGGAGACGAGAGAGAGCAGACTTAAGCTAGGTGCTAAAATCAGGAGAGGAGAGAGACCGGACCTTAAACTGTGAGCTTAAAGCAGGACACGAGAAAGACCAAACGTGAAGCGAGGAGCTTAAAGCAGGACACGAGAGAGACAAGACCTTAAACTGGGAGCTTAAAGCAGGACACGAGAGAGACCAGACCTGAAGCTAGGAGCTTAAAGCAGGACATGAGAGAGACAAGACCTTAAACTGGGAGCTTAAAGCAGGACATGAGAGAGAGCGGACCTTAAACTAGGAGCTTAAAGCAGGAGACGAGAGAGAGCGGACCTTAAACTAGGAGCTTAAATCAGGACACGAGAGAGACCAGATCTTAAGCTAGGAGTTTGAAGCAGGAGACGAGAGAGAGCGGACCTTAAACTAGGAGCTTAAATCAGGACACGAGAGAGACCAGATCTTAAGCTAGGTGCTTAAATCAGGAGAGGAGAGAGACCAGACCTTAAGCTGGGATCATAAAGCAGGACAAGAGAGACCAGACCATAAGCTTGGAGCTTAAAACAGGACACGAGAGAGACTCGGCCTGAAGCTAGGAGCTTAAAGCAGGACATGAGAGAGTACAGACCTTAAACTGGTAACTTAAATCAGGAGACGAGAGAGACAAGACCTGAAGCTGGGAGCTTAAAGCAGGAGACGAGAGAGACCAGACATTAAACTGGGAGCTTAAAGCAGGACACGAGAGAGACCGGACCTTAAACTGGGGGCTTAAAGCAGGACACGAGAGAGACCAGACCTGAAGCTGGGAGCTTAAAGCAGGAGACGAGAGAGACGAGACCTTACGCTAGGTGCTTAAATCAGGAGAGGAGAGAGACCGGACCTTAAACTGGGAGCTTAAAGCAGGACACGAGAGAGACCAGACCTTGAACTGGGAGCTTAAAGCAGGACACGCGAGAGACCAGACCTTAAGCTAGGAGCTTAAAGCAAGAGAGGAGAGAGAGCGGACCTTAAACTGGGAGCTTAAAGCAGGACACGAGAGAGACCAGACCTTAAGCTAGGAGCTTAAAGCAAGAGAGGAGAGAGAGCGGACCTTAAACTGGGAGCTTAAAGCAGGACACGAGAGAGACCAGACCTTAAACTGGGAGCTTAAAGTAGGAGACGAGAGAGACTAGACCTTAAACTGGGAGCTTAAAGCTGGACACGAGAGACCAGACCTTAAACTGGGAGCTTAAAGCAGGACACGAGAGAGACTAGACCTTAAGCTAGGAGCTTAAAGCAGGACACGAGAGAGTACAGACCTTAAACTGGTAACTTAAATCAGGAGACGAGAGAGACCAGACCTGAAGCTGGGAGCTTAAAGCAGGAGACGAGAGAGACCAGACATTAAACTGGGAGCTAAAACCGGAGACGAGAGAGACCAGACCTTAAACTGGGAGCTTAAAGCAGGAGACGAGAGAGACCAGACATTAAACTGGGAGCTAAAACCGGAGACGAGAGAGACCAGACCTTAAACTGGGAGCTTAAAGCAGGACACGAGAGAGACCAGACCTTAAGCTAGGAGCTTAAAGCAGGAAACGAGAGAGAGCGGACCTTAAACTAGGAGCTTAAAGCAGGAGACGAGAGAGAGCGGACCTTAAACTGGGAGCTTAAAGCAGGACACGAGAGAGACCGGACCTTAAAATGGGAGCTTATATCAGGAGACGAGAGAGACCAGACCTTAAGCTAGGAGCTTAAAGCTGGACACGAGAGAGAGCGGACCTTAAACTGGGAACTTAAATCAGGAGACGAGAGAGACCAGACCTTAAACTGGGAGCTAAAAGCAGGAGACGAGAGAGACCAGACCTTAAACTGGGAACTTATATCTGGACACGAGAGAGACCAGACCTTAAGCTAGGAGCTTAAAGCAGGACACGAGAGAGAGCGGACATTAAGCTAGGAGCTTAAAGCAGGACACGAGGGAGACCAGACATTAAACTGGGAGCTTAAAGCAGGACACGAGAGAGACCAGACCTTAAACTGGGAGCTTAAAGCAGGACACGAGAGAGACGAGACCTTAAACTGGGAGCTTAAAGCAGGACACGAGAGAGACCAGACCTTCAACTGGGAGCTTAAAGCAGGACACGAGAGAGACCAGACCTTAAACTGGGAGCTTAAAGCAGGACACGAGAGAGACTAGACCTTAAACTGTGAGCTTAAAGCAGGACACGAGAGAGACCAGACCTTAAACTGGGAGCTTAAAGCAGGAGACGAGAGAGACCAGACCTTAAACTGGGAGCTTGAAGCAGGACACGAAAGAGACCAGACCTTAAGCTAGGAGCTTAAAGCAGGGCACAAGAGAGAACAGACCTTAAACTGGTAACTTAAATCAGGAGACGAGAGAGACCAGACCTGAAGCAGGGAGCTGAAAGCAGGAGACGAGAGAGACCAGACATTAAACTGGGAGCTTAAATCAGGACACGAGAGAGACTAGACCTTAAACTGGGAGCTTAAAGCAGGAGACGAGAGAGACCAGACCTTAAACTGGGAGCTCAAAGCAGGACACGAGAGAGACCAGACCTTAAACTAGGAGCTTAAATTAGGACACGAGAGAGACTAGACCTTAAGCTAGGAGTTTAAAGCAGGACACGATAGAGAGGGGACCTTAAACTAGGAGCTTAAATCAGGAGACGAGGGAGACCAGACCTTAAGCTAGGAGCTTAAAGCAGGAGAAGAGAGAGACCGGACCTTAAACTGGGAACTTAAATCAGGAGACGAGAGAGACCAGACCTTAAACTGGGAGCTTGAAGCAGGAGACGAGAGAGACCAGACCTTAAACTGGGAACTTAAATCAGGAGACGAGAGAGACCAGACCTTAAACTGGGAGCTTAAAGCAGGACACGAAAGAGACCGGACCTTAAACTGGGAGCTTAAAGCAGGACACGAGAGAGACCGGACCATAAACTGTGAGCTTAAAGCAGGACACGAGAGAGACCGGACCTTAAACTGCGAGCTAAAAGCAGGACACGAGAGAGACCGGACCTTAAACTGGGAGCTTAAAGCAGGACACGAGAGAGACCAGGCCTGAAGCTGGGAGCTTAAAGCAGGAGACGAGAGAGACCAGACATTAAACTGGGAGCTAAAACCGGAGACGAGAGAGAGCGGACCTTAAACTGGAAGCTTAAAGCAGGACACGAGAGAGACCAGACCTTAAACTAGGAACTTAAATCAGGAGACGAGAGAGACCAGACCTTAAACTGGGAGCTTAAAGCAGGACACGAGAGAGACCAGACCTTAAGCTAGGAGCTTAAAGCAGGACACGAGAGAGAGCGGACCTTAAACTAGGAGCTTAAAGCAGGACACGAGAGAGAGCGGACCTTAAACTAGGAGCTTATATCAGGACACGAGAGAGACCAGACCTTAAGCTAGGAGCTTAAAGCAGGACACGAGAGAGACCAGACCTTGAACTGGGAGCTTAAAACAGGAGACGAGAGAGACCAGACCTTAAACTGGGAGCTTAAAGCAGGACACGAGAGAGACCAGACCTTAAGCTAGGAGCTTAAAGCAGGAGACGAGAGAGAACAGACATTAAGCTAGGAGTTTAAAGCAGGACACGAGAGAGACCAGACCTTAAACTGGGAGCTTAAAACAGGAGACGAGAGAGACCAGACCTTAAGCTAGGAGCTTAAAGCAGGACACGAGAGAAACCAGACCTTAAACTAGGAGCTTAAAGCAGGACACGAGAAAGACCAAACCTGAAGCTAGGAGCTTAAAGCAGGAGACGAGAGAGACTAGACCTTAAACTGGGAGCTTAAAGCAGAACACGAGAGAGACCAGACCTTAAACTGGGAGCTTAAAGCAGGACACGAGAGAGACCGGAGCTTAAACTGGGAGCTTATATCAGGACACGAGAGAGAACAGACATTAAGCTAGGAGCTTAAAGCAGGAGAGGAGAGAGACCGGACCTTAAGCTAGGAGCTTAAAGCAGGAGAGGAGAGAGACCGGACCTTAAGCTAGGTGCTTAAAGCAGGACACGAGAGAGACTAGACCTTAAACTGGGAGCTTAAAGCAGGACACGAGAGAGACCAGACCTTAAACTGGGAGCTTAAAGCAGAACACGAGAGAGACCAGACCTTAAGCTAGGAGCTTAAAGCAGGACACGAGAGAGACCAGACCTGAAGCGAGGAGCTTAAAGTAGGAGACGAGAGAGACCAGACTTGAAACTGGGAGCTCAAAGCAGGACACGAGAGAGACCGGACCTTAAACTGGGAGCTTAAAGCAGGACACGAGAGAGACCGGACCTTAAACTGGGAGCTTAAAGCAGGACACGAGAGAGACCAGACCTTAAACTGGGAGCTTAAAGCAGGACACGAGAGAGACCAGACCTTAAACTGGGAGCTTAAAGTAGGAGACGAGAGAGACTAGACCTTAAACTGGGAGCTTAAAGCTGGACACGAGAGACCAGACCTTAAACTGGGAGCTTAAAGCAGGACACGAGAGAGACCAGACCTTAAGCTAGGAGCTTAAAGCAGGAGACGAGAGAGAACAGACATTAAACTGGGAGCTAAAACCGGAGACGAGAGAGACCAGACCTTAAACTGGGAGCTTAAAGCAGGAGACGAGAGAGACCAGACATTAAACTGGGAGCTAAAACCGGAGACGAGAGAGACCAGACCTTAAACTGGGAGCTTAAAGCAGGACACGAGAGAGACCAGACCTTAAGCTAGGAGCTTAAAGCAGGAAACGAGAGAGAGCGGACCTTAAACTAGGAGCTTAAAGCAGGAGACGAGAGAGAGCGGACCTTAAACTGGGAGCTTAAAGCAGGACACGAGAGAGACCGGACCTTAAAATGGGAGCTTATATCAGGAGACGAGAGAGACCAGACCTTAAGCTAGGAGCTTAAAGCTGGACACGAGAGAGAGCGGACCTTAAACTGGGAACTTAAATCAGGAGACGAGAGAGACCAGACCTTAAACTGGGAGCTAAAAGCAGGAGACGAGAGAGACCAGACCTTAAACTGGGAACTTATATCTGGACACGAGAGAGACCAGACCTTAAGCTAGGAGCTTAAAGCAGGACACGAGAGAGAGCGGACATTAAGCTAGGAGTTTAAAGCAGGCCACGAGAGAGACCAGACCTTAAACTGGGAGCTTAAAACAGGAGATGAGAGAGACCAGACCTTAAGCTCGGAGCTTAAAGCAGGAGACGAGAGAGACCAGACCTTAAGCTAGGAGCTTAAAGCAGGACACGAGAGAGACCAGACCTTAAACTGGGAGCTTAAAGCAGGAGACGAGAGAGAGCGGACCTTAAACTAGGAGCTTAAATCAGGAGACGAGAGAGACTAGACCTTCAGCTAGGAGCTTAAAGCAGGAGACGAGAGAGAGCAGACTTAAGCTAGGTGCTAAAATCAGGAGAGGAGAGAGACCGGACCTTAAACTGTGAGCTTAAAGCAGGACACGAGAAAGACCAAACGTGAAGCGAGGAGCTTAAAGCAGGACACGAGAGAGACAAGACCTTAAACTGGGAGCTTAAAGCAGGACACGAGAGAGACCAGACCTTAAGCTAGGAGCTTAAAGCAGGACACGAGAGAGACCAGACCTGAAGCGAGGAGCTTAAAGTAGGAGACGAGAGAGACCAGACTTGAAACTGGGAGCTCAAAGCAGGACACGAGAGAGACCGGACCTTAAACTGGGAGCTTAAAGCAGGACACGAGAGAGACCGGACCTTAAACTGGGAGCTTAAAGCAGGACACGAGAGAGACCAGACCTTAAACTGGGAGCTTAAAGCAGGACACGAGAGAGACCAGACCTTAAACTGGGAGCTTAAAGTAGGAGACGAGAGAGACTAGACCTTAAACTGGGAGCTTAAAGCTGGACACGAGAGACCAGACCTTAAACTGGGAGCTTAAAGCAGGACACGAGAGAGACCAGACCTTAAGCTAGGAGCTTAAAGCAGGAGACGAGAGAGAACAGACATTAAACTGGGAGCTAAAACCGGAGACGAGAGAGACCAGACCTTAAACTGGGAGCTTAAAGCAGGAGACGAGAGAGACCAGACATTAAACTGGGAGCTAAAACCGGAGACGAGAGAGACCAGACCTTAAACTGGGAGCTTAAAGCAGGACACGAGAGAGACCAGACCTTAAGCTAGGAGCTTAAAGCAGGAAACGAGAGAGAGCGGACCTTAAACTAGGAGCTTAAAGCAGGAGACGAGAGAGAGCGGACCTTAAACTGGGAGCTTAAAGCAGGACACGAGAGAGACCGGACCTTAAAATGGGAGCTTATATCAGGAGACGAGAGAGACCAGACCTTAAGCTAGGAGCTTAAAGCTGGACACGAGAGAGAGCGGACCTTAAACTGGGAACTTAAATCAGGAGACGAGAGAGACCAGACCTTAAACTGGGAGCTAAAAGCAGGAGACGAGAGAGACCAGACCTTAAACTGGGAACTTATATCTGGACACGAGAGAGACCAGACCTTAAGCTAGGAGCTTAAAGCAGGACACGAGAGAGAGCGGACATTAAGCTAGGAGTTTAAAGCAGGCCACGAGAGAGACCAGACCTTAAACTGGGAGCTTAAAACAGGAGATGAGAGAGACCAGACCTTAAGCTCGGAGCTTAAAGCAGGAGACGAGAGAGACCAGACCTTAAGCTAGGAGCTTAAAGCAGGACACGAGAGAGACCAGACCTTAAACTGGGAGCTTAAAGCAGGAGACGAGAGAGAGCGGACCTTAAACTAGGAGCTTAAATCAGGAGACGAGAGAGACTAGACCTTCAGCTAGGAGCTTAAAGCAGGAGACGAGAGAGAGCAGACTTAAGCTAGGTGCTAAAATCAGGAGAGGAGAGAGACCGGACCTTAAACTGTGAGCTTAAAGCAGGACACGAGAAAGACCAAACGTGAAGCGAGGAGCTTAAAGCAGGACACGAGAGAGACAAGACCTTAAACTGGGAGCTTAAAGCAGGACACGAGAGAGACCAGACCTGAAGCTAGGAGCTTAAAGCAGGACATGAGAGAGACAAGACCTTAAACTGGGAGCTTAAAGCAGGACACGAGAGAGACTAGACCTTAAGCCAGGAGCTTAAAGCAGGACACGAGAGAGTACAGACCTTAAACTGGTAACTTAAATCAGGAGACGAGAGAGACCAGACCTGAAGCTGGGAGCTTAAAGCAGGAGACGAGAGAGACCAGACATTAAACTGGGAGCTAAAACCGGAGACGAGAGAGACCAGACCTTAAACTGGGAGCTTAAAGCAGGAGACGAGAGAGACCAGACATTAAACTGGGAGCTAAAACCGGAGACGAGAGAGACCAGACCTTAAACTGGGAGCTTAAAGCAGGACACGAGAGAGACCAGACCTTAAGCTAGGAGCTTAAAGCAGGAGACGAGAGAGAGCGGACCTTAAACTAGGAGCTTAAAGCAGGAGACGAGAGAGAGCGGACCTTAAACTGGGAGCTTAAAGCAGGACACGAGAGAGACCGGACCTTAAAATGGGAGCTTATATCAGGAGACGAGAGAGACCAGACCTTAAGCTAGGAGATTAAAGCTGGACACGAGAGAGAGCGGACCTTAAACTGGGAACTTAAATCAGGAGACGAGAGAGACCAGACCTTAAACTGGGAGCTAAAAGCAGGAGACGAGAGAGACCAGACCTTAAACTGGGAACTTATATCTGGACACGAGAGAGACCAGACCTTAAGCTAGGAGCTTAAAGCAGGACACGAGAGAGAGCGGACATTAAGCTAGGAGTTTAAAGCAGGCCACGAGAGAGACCAGACCTTAAACTGGGAGCTTAAAACAGGAGATGAGAGAGACCAGACCTTAAGCTAGGAGCTTAAAGCAGGAGACGAGAGAGACCAGACCTTAAGCTAGGAGCTTAAAGCAGGACACGAGAGAGACCAGACCTTAAACTGGGAGCTTAAAGCAGGAGACGAGAGAGAGCGGACCTTAAACTAGGAGCTTAAATCAGGAGACGAGAGAGACTAGACCTTCAGCTAGGAGCTTAAAGCAGGAGACGAGAGAGAGCAGACTTAAGCTAGGTGCTAAAATCAGGAGAGGAGAGAGACCGGACCTTAAACTGTGAGCTTAAAGCAGGACACGAGAAAGACCAAACGTGAAGCGAGGAGCTTAAAGCAGGACACGAGAGAGACAAGACCTTAAACTGGGAGCTTAAAGCAGGACACGAGAGAGACCAGACCTGAAGCTAGGAGCTTAAAGCAGGACATGAGAGAGACAAGACCTTAAACTGGGAGCTTAAAGCAGGACATGAGAGAGAGCGGACCTTAAACTAGGAGCTTAAAGCAGGAGACGAGAGAGAGCGGACCTTAAACTAGGAGCTTAAATCAGGACACGAGAGAGACCAGATCTTAAGCTAGGAGTTTGAAGCAGGAGACGAGAGAGAGCGGAGCTTAAACTAGGAGCTTAAATCAGGACACGAGAGAGACCAGACCTTAAGCTAGGTGCTAAAAATCAGGAGAGGAGAGAGACCAGACCTTAAGCTGGGATCATAAAGAAGGACAAGAGAGACCAGACCATAAGCTTGGAGCTTAAAACAGGACACGAGAGAGACTCGACCTGAAGCTAGGAGCTTAAAGCAGGACACGAGAGAGTACAGACCTTAAACTGGTAACTTAAATCAGGAGACGAGAGAGACAAGACCTGAAGCTGGGAGCTTAAAGCAGGAGACGAGAGAGACCAGACATTAAACTGGGAGCTTAAAGCAGGACACGAGAGAGACCGGACCTTAAACTGGGGGCTTAAAGCAGGACACGAGAGAGACCAGACCTGAAGCTGGGAGCTTAAAGCAGGAGACGAGAGAGACGAGACCTTACGCTAGGTGCTTAAATCAGGAGAGGAGAGAGACCGGACCTTAAACTGGGAGCTTAAAGCAGGACACGAGAGAGACCAGACCTTGAACTGGGAGCTTAAAGCAGGACACGCGAGAGACCAGACCTTAAGCTAGGAGCTTAAAGCAAGAGAGGAGAGAGAGCGGACCTTAAACTGGGAGCTTAAAGCAGGACACGAGAGAGACCAGACCTTAAGCTAGGAGCTTAAAGCAAGAGAGGAGAGAGAGCGGACCTTAAACTGGGAGCTTAAAGCAGGACACGAGAGAGACCAGACCTTAAGCTAGGAGCTTAAATCAGGAGAGCAGAGAGAGCGGAACTTAAACTGGGAGCTTAAAGCAGGAGACGAGAGAGAGCGGACCTTAAACTGGGAGCTTAAATCAGGACACGAGAGAGACCGGACCTTAAACTGGGAGCTTAAAGCAGGACACGAGAGAGACCAGACCTTAAACTGGGAGCTTAAAGCAGGACACGAGAGAGACCAGACCTTAAACTGGGAGCTTAAAGTAGGAGACGAGAGAGACTAGACCTTAAACTGGGAGCTTAAAGCTGGACACGAGAGACCAGACCTTAAACTGGGAGCTTAAAGCAGGACACGAGAGAGACTAGACCTTAAGCTAGGAGCTTAAAGCAGGACACGAGAGAGTACAGACCTTAAACTGGGAGCTAAAATCAGGAGAGGAGAGAGACCGGACCTTAAACTGTGAGCTTAAAGCAGGACACGAGAAAGACCAAACGTGAAGCGAGGAGCTTAAAGCAGGACACGAGAGAGACAAGATCTTAAACTGGGAGCTTAAAGCAGGACACGAGAGAGACCAGACCTGAAGCTAGGAGCTTAAAGCAGGACATGAGAGAGACAAGACCTTAAACTAGGAGCTTAAAGCAGGACATGAGAGAGACAAGACCTGAAGGTCGGAGCTTAAAGCAGGAGACGAGAGAGAACAGACCTGAAGCTGGGAGCTTAAAACAGGAGACGAGAGAGACCAGACCTTAAGCTAGGAGCTTAAAGCAGGAGACGAGAGAGACCAGACTTAAGCTAGGTGCTAAAATCAGGAGAGGAGAGAGACCGGACCTTAAACTGGGAGCTTAAAGCAGGACATGAGAAAGACCAAACATGAAGCTAGGAGCTTAAAGCAGGACACGAGAGAGACTAGACCTTAAACTGGGAGCTTAAAGCAGGACATGAGAGAGAGCGGACCTTAAACTAGGAGCTTAAAGCAGGAGACGAGAGAGAGCGGACCTTAAATAGGAGCTTAAATCAGGACACGAGAGAGACCAGATCTTAAGCTAGGAGTTTGAAGCAGGAGACGAGAGAGAGCGGACCTTAAACTAGGAGCTTAAATCAGGACACGAGAGAGACCAGACCTTAAGCTAGGTGCTTAAATCAGGAGAGGAGAGAGACCAGACCTTAAGCTGGGATCATAAAGCAGGACAAGAGAGACCAGACCATAAGCTTGGAGCTTAAAACAGGACACGAGAGAGACTCGACCTGAAGCTAGGAGCTTAAAGCAGGACACGAGAGAGTACAGACCTTAAACTGGTAACTTAAATCAGGAGACGAGAGAGACAAGACCTGAAGCTGGGAGCTTAAAGCAGGACACGAGAGAGACCAGACCTTAAACTGGGAGCTTAAAGCAGGAGACGAGAGAGAGCGGACCTTAAACTAGGAGCTTAAATCAGGAGACGAGAGAGACTAGACCTTCAGCTAGGAGCTTAAAGCAGGAGACGAGAGAGAGCAGACTTAAGCTAGGTGCTAAAATCAGGAGAGGAGAGAGACCGGACCTTAAACTGTGAGCTTAAAGCAGGACACGAGAAAGACCAAACGTGAAGCGAGGAGCTTAAAGCAGGACACGAGAGAGACAAGACCTTAAACTGGGAGCTTAAAGCAGGACACGAGAGAGACCAGACCTGAAGCTAGGAGCTTAAAGCAGGACATGAGAGAGACAAGACCTTAAACTGGGAGCTAAAAGCAGGAGACGAGAGAGACCAGACCTTAAACTGGGAACTTATATCTGGACACGAGAGAGACCAGACCTTAAGCTAGGAGCTTAAAGCAGGACACGAGAGAGAGCGGACATTAAGCTAGGAGTTTAAAGCAGGCCACGAGAGAGACCAGACCTTAAACTGGGAGCTTAAAACAGGAGATGAGAGAGACCAGACCTTAAGCTCGGAGCTTAAAGCAGGAGACGAGAGAGACCAGACCTTAAGCTAGGAGCTTAAAGCAGGACACGAGAGAGACCAGACCTTAAACTGGGAGCTTAAAGCAGGAGACGAGAGAGAGCGGACCTTAAACTAGGAGCTTAAAGCAGGACACGAGAGAGTACAGACCTTAAACTGGTAACTTAAATCAGGAGACGAGAGAGACCAGACCTGAAGCTGGGAGCTTAAAGCAGGAGACGAGAGAGACCAGACATTAAACTGGGAGCTAAAACCGGAGACGAGAGAGACCAGACCTTAAACTGGGAGCTTAAAGCAGGACACGAGAGAGACCAGACCTTAAGCTAGGAGCTTAAAGCAGGAGACGAGAGAGAGCGGACCTTAAACTAGGAGCTTAAAGCAGGAGACGAGAGAGAGCGGACCTTAAACTGGGAGCTTAAAGCAGGACACGAGAGAGAGCGGACCTTAAACTAGGAGCTTAAATCAGGAGACGAGAGAGACTAGACCTTCAGCTAGGAGCTTAAAGCAGGAGACGAGAGAGAGCAGACTTAAGCTAGGTGCTAAAATCAGGAGAGGAGAGAGACCGGACCTTAAGCTAGGAGATTAAAGCTGGACACGAGAGAGAGCGGACCTTAAACTGGGAACTTAAATCAGGAGACGAGAGAGACCAGACCTTAAACTGGGAGCTAAAAGCAGGAGACGAGAGAGACCAGACCTTAAACTGGGAACTTATATCTGGACACGAGAGAGACCAGACCTTAAGCTAGGAGCTTAAAGCAGGACACGAGAGAGAGCGGACATTAAGCTAGGAGTTTAAAGCAGGCCACGAGAGAGACCAGACCTTAAACTGGGAGCTTAAAACAGGAGATGAGAGAGACCAGACCTTAAGCTAGGAGCTTAAAGCAGGAGACGAGAGAGACCAGACCTTAAGCTAGGAGCTTAAAGCAGGACACGAGAGAGACCAGACCTTAAACTGGGAGCTTAAAGCAGGAGACGAGAGAGAGCGGACCTTAAACTAGGAGCTTAAATCAGGAGACGAGAGAGACTAGACCTTCAGCTAGGAGCTTAAAGCAGGAGACGAGAGAGAGCAGACTTAAGCTAGGTGCTAAAATCAGGAGAGGAGAGAGACCGGACCTTAAACTGTGAGCTTAAAGCAGGACACGAGAAAGACCAAACGTGAAGCGAGGAGCTTAAAGCAGGACACGAGAGAGACAAGACCTTAAACTGGGAGCTTAAAGCAGGACACGAGAGAGACCAGACCTGAAGCTAGGAGCTTAAAGCAGGACATGAGAGAGACAAGACCTTAAACTGGGAGCTTAAAGCAGGACATGAGAGAGAGCGGACCTTAAACTAGGAGCTTAAAGCAGGAGACGAGAGAGAGCGGACCTTAAACTAGGAGCTTAAATCAGGACACGAGAGAGACCAGATCTTAAGCTAGGAGTTTGAAGCAGGAGACGAGAGAGAGCGGACCTTAAACTAGGAGCTTAAATCAGGACACGAGAGAGACCAGATCTTAAGCTAGGTGCTTAAATCAGGAGAGGAGAGAGACCAGACCTTAAGCTGGGATCATAAAGCAGGACAAGAGAGACCAGACCATAAGCTTGGAGCTTAAAACAGGACACGAGAGAGACTCGGCCTGAAGCTAGGAGCTTAAAGCAGGACATGAGAGAGTACAGACCTTAAACTGGTAACTTAAATCAGGAGACGAGAGAGACAAGACCTGAAGCTGGGAGCTTAAAGCAGGAGACGAGAGAGACCAGACATTAAACTGGGAGCTTAAAGCAGGACACGAGAGAGACCGGACCTTAAACTGGGGGCTTAAAGCAGGACACGAGAGAGACCAGACCTGAAGCTGGGAGCTTAAAGCAGGAGACGAGAGAGACGAGACCTTACGCTAGGTGCTTAAATCAGGAGAGGAGAGAGACCGGACCTTAAACTGGGAGCTTAAAGCAGGACACGAGAGAGACCAGACCTTGAACTGGGAGCTTAAAGCAGGACACGCGAGAGACCAGACCTTAAGCTAGGAGCTTAAAGCAAGAGAGGAGAGAGAGCGGACCTTAAACTGGGAGCTTAAAGCAGGACACGAGAGAGACCAGACCTTAAGCTAGGAGCTTAAAGCAAGAGAGGAGAGAGAGCGGACCTTAAACTGGGAGCTTAAAGCAGGACACGAGAGAGACCAGACCTTAAACTGGGAGCTTAAAGTAGGAGACGAGAGAGACTAGACCTTAAACTGGGAGCTTAAAGCTGGACACGAGAGACCAGACCTTAAACTGGGAGCTTAAAGCAGGACACGAGAGAGACTAGACCTTAAGCTAGGAGCTTAAAGCAGGACACGAGAGAGTACAGACCTTAAACTGGTAACTTAAATCAGGAGACGAGAGAGACCAGACCTGAAGCTGGGAGCTTAAAGCAGGAGACGAGAGAGACCAGACATTAAACTGGGAGCTAAAACCGGAGACGAGAGAGACCAGACCTTAAACTGGGAGCTTAAAGCAGGAGACGAGAGAGACCAGACATTAAACTGGGAGCTAAAACCGGAGACGAGAGAGACCAGACCTTAAACTGGGAGCTTAAAGCAGGACACGAGAGAGACCAGACCTTAAGCTAGGAGCTTAAAGCAGGAGACGAGAGAGAGCGGACCTTAAACTAGGAGCTTAAAGCAGGAGACGAGAGAGAGCGGACCTTAAACTGGGAGCTTAAAGCAGGAGACGAGAGAGACCGGACCTTAAAATGGGAGCTTATATCAGGAGACGAGAGAGACCAGACCTTAAGCTAGGAGCTTAAAGCTGGACACGAGAGAGAGCGGACCTTAAACTGGGAACTTAAATCAGGAGACGAGAGAGACCAGACCTTAAACTGGGAGCTAAAAGCAGGAGACGAGAGAGACCAGACCTTAAACTGGGAACTTATATCTGGACACGAGAGAGACCAGACCTTAAGCTAGGAGCTTAAAGCAGGACACGAGAGAGAGCGGACATTAAGCTAGGAGTTTAAAGCAGGCCACGAGAGAGACCAGACCTTAAACTGGGAGCTTAAAACAGGAGATGAGAGAGACCAGACCTTAAGCTCGGAGCTTAAAGCAGGAGACGAGAGAGACCAGACCTTAAGCTAGGAGCTTAAAGCAGGACACGAGAGAGACCAGACCTTAAACTGGGAGCTTAAAGCAGGAGACGAGAGAGAGCGGACCTTAAACTAGGAGCTTAAATCAGGAGACGAGAGAGACTAGACCTTCAGCTAGGAGCTTAAAGCAGGAGACGAGAGAGAGCAGACTTAAGCTAGGTGCTAAAATCAGGAGAGGAGAGAGACCGGACCTTAAACTGTGAGCTTAAAGCAGGACACGAGAAAGACCAAACGTGAAGCGAGGAGCTTAAAGCAGGACACGAGAGAGACAAGACCTTAAACTGGGAGCTTAAAGCAGGACACGAGAGAGACCAGACCTGAAGCTAGGAGCTCAAAGCAGGACATGAGAGAGACAAGACCTTAAACTGGGAGCTTAAAGCAGGACACGAGAGAGACTAGACCTTAAGCTAGGAGCTTAAAGCAGGACACGAGAGAGTACAGACCTTAAACTGGTAACTTAAATCAGGAGACGAGAGAGACCAGACCTGAAGCTGGGAGCTTAAAGCAGGAGACGAGAGAGACCAGACATTAAACTGGGAGCTAAAACCGGAGACGAGAGAGACCAGACCTTAAACTGGGAGCTTAAAGCAGGAGACGAGAGAGACCAGACATTAAACTGGGAGCTAAAACCGGAGACGAGAGAGACCAGACCTTAAACTGGGAGCTTAAAGCAGGACACGAGAGAGACCAGACCTTAAGCTAGGAGCTCAAAGCAGGAGACGAGAGAGAGCGGACCTTAAACTAGGAGCTTAAAGCAGGACACGAGAGAGAGCGGACATTAAGCTAGGAGTTTAAAGCAGGCCACGAGAGAGACCAGACCATAAACTGGGAGCTTAAAACAGGAGATGAGAGAGACCAGACCTTAAGCTAGGAGCTTAAAGCAGGAGACGAGAGAGACCAGACCTTAAGCTAGGAGCTTAAAGCAGGACACGAGAGAGACCAGACCTTAAACTGGGAGCTTAAAGCAGGAGACGAGAGAGAGCGGACCTTAAACTAGGAGCTTAAATCAGGAGACGAGAGAGACCAGACCTTAAGCTAGGAGCTTAAAGCAGGACACGAGAGAGACCAGACCTTAAACTGGGAGCTTAAAGCAGGAGACGAGAGAGAGCGGACCTTAAACTAGGAGCTTAAATCAGGAGACGAGAGAGACTAGACCTTCAGCTAGGAGCTTAAAGCAGGAGACGAGAGAGAGCAGACTTAAGCTAGGTGCTAAAATCAGGAGAGGAGAGAGACCGGACCTTAAACTGTGAGCTTAAAGCAGGACACGAGAAAGACCAAACGTGAAGCGAGGAGCTTAAAGCAGGACACGAGAGAGACAAGATCTTAAACTGGGAGCTTAAAGCAGGACACGAGAGAGACCAGACCTGAAGCTAGGAGCTTAAAGCAGGACATGAGAGAGACAAGACCTTAAACTAGGAGCTTAAAGCAGGACATGAGAGAGACAAGACCTGAAGGTCGGAGCTTAAAGCAGGAGACGAGAGAGAACAGACCTGAAGCTGGGAGCTTAAAACAGGAGACGAGAGAGACCAGACCTTAAGCTAGGAGCTTAAAGCAGGAGACGAGAGAGACCAGACTTAAGCTAGGTGCTAAAATCAGGAGAGGAGAGAGACCGGACCTTAAACTGGGAGCTTAAAGCAGGACATGAGAAAGACCAAACATGAAGCTAGGAGCTTAAAGCAGGACACGAGAGAGACTAGACCTTAAACTGGGAGCTTAAAGCAGGACATGAGAGAGAGCGGACCTTAAACTAGGAGCTTAAAGCAGGAGACGAGAGAGAGCGGACCTTAAACTAGGAGCTTAAATCAGGACACGAGAGAGACCAGATCTTAAGCTAGGAGTTTGAAGCAGGACACGAGAGAGACCAGACCTTAAGCTAGGTGCTTAAATCAGGAGAGGAGAGAGACCAGACCTTAAGCTGGGATCATAAAGCAGGACAAGAGAGACCAGACCATAAGCTTGGAGCTTAAAACAGGACACGAGAGAGACTCGACCTGAAGCTAGGAGCTTAAAGCAGGACACGAGAGAGTACAGACCTTAAACTGGTAACTTAAATCAGGAGACGAGAGAGACAAGACCTGAAGCTGGGAGCTTAAAGCAGGAGACGAGAGAGACCAGACATTAAACTGGGAGCTTAAATCAGGACACGAGAGAGACCGGACCTTAAACTGGGAGCTTAAAGCAGGACACGAGAGAGACCGGACCTTAAACTGGGGGCTTAAAGCAGGACACGAGAGAGACCAGACCTGAAGCTGGGAGCTTAAAGCAGGACACGAGAGAGACTCGATCTGAAGCTAGGAACTTAAAGCAGGACACGAGAGAGACTAGACCTTAAGCTAGGAGCTTAAATCAGGAGACGAGAGAGACCAGACCTTAAGCTAGGAGCTTAAAGCAGGAGACGAGAGAGAGCGGACCTTAAACTAGGAGCTTAAAGCAGGACACAAGAGAGACTAGACCTTAAGCTAGGAGCTTAAAGCAGGAGACGAGAGAGACCAGACCTTAAACTGGGAGCTTAAATCAGGAGACGAGAGAGACCAGACCTTAAGCTAGGAGCTTAAAGCAGGAGACGAGAGAGACGAGACCTTACGCTAGGTGCTTAAATCAGGAGAGGAGAGAGACCGGACCTTAAACTGGGAGCTTAAAGCAGGACACGAGAGAGACCAGACCTTGAACTGGGAGCTTAAAGCAGGACACACGAGAGACCAGACCTTAAGCTAGGAGCTTAAAGCAAGAGAGGAGAGAGAGCGGACCTTAAACTGGGAGCTTAAAGCAGGACACGAGAGAGACCAGACCTTAAGCTAGGAGCTTAAATCAGGAGAGCAGAGAGAGCGGACCTTAAACTGGGAGCTTAAAGCAGGACACGAGAGAGACCAGACCTTAAGCTAGGAGCTTAAAGCAGGAGACGAGAGAGACCAGACCTGAAGCTAGGAACTTAAAGCAGGACACGAGAGACACCAGACCTTAAGCTGGGAGATTAAAGCAGGAGATGAGAGAGACCAGACCTTAAGCTAGCAACTTAAAGCAGGACACGACAGAGACTGGACCTTAAGCTGGGATCATAAAGCAGGACACGAGAGAGACCAGACCTTAAGCTAGGAGCTCAAAGCAGGAGACGAGAGAGAGCGGACCTTAAACTAGGAGCTTAAAGCAGGAGACGAGAGAGAGCGGACCTTAAACTGGGAGCTTAAAGCAGGACACGAGAGAGACCGGATCTTAAAATGGGAGCTTATATCAGGAGACGAGAGAGACCAGACCTTAAGCTAGGAGCTTAAAGCTGGACACGAGAGAGAGCGGACCTTAAACTTGGAACTTAAATCAGGAGACGAGAGAGACCAGACCTTAAACTGGGAGCTAAAAGCAGGAGACGAGAGAGACCAGACCTTAAACTGGGAACTTATATCTGGACACGAGAGAGACCAGACCTTAAGCTAGGAGCTTAAAGCAGGACACGAGAGAGAGCGGACATTAAGCTAGGAGTTTAAAGCAGGCCACGAGAGAGACCAGACCATAAACTGGGAGCTTAAAACAGGAGATGAGAGAGACCAGACCTTAAGCTAGGAGCTTAAAGCAGGAGACGAGAGAGACCAGACCTTAAGCTAGGAGCTTAAAGCAGGACACGAGAGAGACCAGACCTTAAACTGGGAGCTTAAAGCAGGAGACGAGAGAGAGCGGACCTTAAACTAGGAGCTTAAATCAGGAGACGAGAGAGACTAGACCTTCAGCTAGGAGCTTAAAGCAGGAGACGAGAGAGAGCAGACTTAAGCTAGGTGCTAAAATCAGGAGAGGAGAGAGACCGGACCTTAAACTGTGAGCTTAAAGCAGGACACGAGAAAGACCAAACGTGAAGCGAGGAGCTTAAAGCAGGACACGAGAGAGACAAGATCTTAAACTGGGAGCTTAAAGCAGGACACGAGAGAGACCAGACCTGAAGCTAGGAGCTTAAAGCAGGACATGAGAGAGACAAGACCTTAAACTAGGAGCTTAAAGCAGGACATGAGAGAGACAAGACCTGAAGGTCGGAGCTTAAAGCAGGAGACGAGAGAGAACAGACCTGAAGCTGGGAGCTTAAAACAGGAGACGAGAGAGACCAGACCTTAAGCTAGGAGCTTAAAGCAGGAGACGAGAGAGACCAGACTTAAGCTAGGTGCTAAAATCAGGAGAGGAGAGAGACCGGACCTTAAACTGGGAGCTTAAAGCAGGACATGAGAAAGACCAAACATGAAGCTAGGAGCTTAAAGCAGGACACGAGAGAGACTAGACCTTAAACTGGGAGCTTAAAGCAGGACATGAGAGAGAGCGGACTTTAAACTAGGAGCTTAAAGCAGGAGACGAGAGAGAGCGGACCTTAAACTAGGAGCTTAAATCAGGACACGAGAGAGACCAGATCTTAAGCTAGGAGTTTGAAGCAGGACACGAGAGAGACCAGACCTTAAGCTAGGTGCTTAAATCAGGAGAGGAGAGAGACCAGACCTTAAGCTGGGATCATAAAGCAGGACAAGAGAGACCAGACCATAAGCTTGGAGCTTAAAACAGGACACGAGAGAGACTCGACCTGAAGCTAGGAGCTTAAAGCAGGACACGAGAGAGTACAGACCTTAAACTGGTAACTTAAATCAGGAGACGAGAGAGACAAGACCTGAAGCTGGGAGCTTAAAGCAGGAGACGAGAGAGACCAGACATTAAACTGGGAGCTTAAATCAGGACACGAGAGAGACCGGACCTTAAACTGGGAGCTTAAAGCAGGACACGAGAGAGACCGGACCTTAAACTGGGGGCTTAAAGCAGGACACGAGAGAGACCAGACCTGAAGCTGGGAGCTTAAAGCAGGACACGAGAGAGACTCGATCTGAAGCTAGGAACTTAAAGCAGGACACGAGAGAGACTAGACCTTAAGCTAGGAGCTTAAATCAGGAGACGAGAGAGACCAGACCTTAAGCTAGGAGCTTAAAGCAGGAGACGAGAGAGAGCGGACCTTAAACTAGGAGCTTAAAGCAGGACACAAGAGAGACTAGACCTTAAGCTAGGAGCTTAAAGCAGGAGACGAGAGAGACCAGACCTTAAACTGGGAGCTTAAATCAGGAGACGAGAGAGACCAGACCTTAAGCTAGGAGCTTAAAGCAGGAGACGAGAGAGACGAGACCTTACGCTAGGTGCTTAAATCAGGAGAGGAGAGAGACCGGACCTTAAACTGGGAGCTTAAAGCAGGACACGAGAGAGACCAGACCTTGAACTGGGAGCTTAAAGCAGGACACACGAGAGACCAGACCTTAAGCTAGGAGCTTAAAGCAAGAGAGGAGAGAGAGCGGACCTTAAACTGGGAGCTTAAAGCAGGACACGAGAGAGACCAGACCTTAAGCTAGGAGCTTAAATCAGGAGAGCAGAGAGAGCGGACCTTAAACTGGGAGCTTAAAGCAGGACACGAGAGAGACCAGACCTTAAGCTAGGAGCTTAAAGCAGGAGACGAGAGAGACCAGACCTGAAGCTAGGAACTTAAAGCAGGACACGAGAGACACCAGACCTTAAGCTGGGAGATTAAAGCAGGAGATGAGAGAGACCAGACCTTAAGCTAGCAACTTAAAGCAGGACACGACAGAGACTGGACCTTAAGCTGGGATCATAAAGCAGGACACGAGAGACCAGACCTTAAGCTGGGAACTTAAAGCAGGAGACGAGAGAGAGCGGACCTTAAACTAGGAGCTTATATCAGGACACGAGAGAGACCAGACCTTAAGCTAGGACTTAAAGCAGGACACGAGAGAGAGCGGACTTTAAACTAGGAACTTAAAGCAGGACACGAGAGAGACTAGACCTTAAGCCAGGAGCTTAAAGCAGGACACGAGAGAGAGCGGACCTTAAGCTAGGAGCTTAAAGCATGACACGAGAGAGACTAGACCTTAAGCTAGGAGCTTAAAGCAGGAGACGAGAGAGAATAGACATTAAGCTCGGAGTTTAAAGCAGGACACGAGAGAGACCAGACCTTAAGCTAGCAGCTTAAAGCAGGAGACGAGAGAGACCAGACCTTAAGCTAGGTGCTAAAATCAGGAGAGGAGAGAGACCGGACCTTAAACTGGGAGCTTAAAGCAGGACACGAGAGAGACCAGACCTGAAACTGGGAGCTTAAAGCAGGAGACGAGAGAGAGCGGATCTTAAACTGCTAACTTAAATCAGGAGACGAGAGAGACCAGATCTGAAGCTGGGAGCTTAAAGCAGGAAACGAGAGAGACCAGACATTAAACTGGGAGCTTAAATCAGGACACGAGAGAGACCGGACCTTAAACTGGGAGCTTAAAGCAGGACACGAGAGAGACCAGACCTAAAACTGGGAGCTTAAAGCAGGACACGAGAGAGACCGGACCTTAAGCTAAGAGCTTAAAGCAGGACACGAGAAAGACCAAACGTGAAGCGAGGAGCTTAAAGCAGGACACGAGAGAGACAAGACCTTAAACTGGGAGCTTAAAGCAGGACACGAGAGAGACCAGACCTGAAGCTAGGAGCTCAAAGCAGGACATGAGAGAGACAAGACCTTAAACTGGGAGCTTAAAGCAGGACACGAGAGAGACTAGACCTTAAGCTAGGAGCTTAAAGCAGGACACGAGAGAGTACAGACCTTAAACTGGTAACTTAAATCAGGAGACGAGAGAGACCAGACCTGAAGCTGGGAGCTCAAAGCAGGAGACGAGAGAGACCAGACATTAAACTGGGAGCTAAAACCGGAGACGAGAGAGACCAGACCTTAAACTGGGAGCTTAAAGCAGGAGACGAGAGAGACCAGACATTAAACTGGGAGCTAAAACCGGAGACGAGAGAGACCAGACCTTAAACTGGGAGCTTAAAGCAGGACACGAGAGAGACCAGACCTTAAGCTAGGAGCTCAAAGCAGGAGACGAGAGAGAGCGGACCTTAAACTAGGAGCTTAAAGCAGGAGACGAGAGAGAGCGGACCTTAAACTGGGAGCTTAAAGCAGGACACGAGAGAGACCGGACCTTAAAATGGGAGCTTATATCAGGAGACGAGAGAGACCAGACCTTAAGCTAGGAGCTTAAAGCTGGACACGAGAGAGAGCGGACCTTAAACTTGGAACTTAAATCAGGAGACGAGAGAGACCAGACCTTAAACTGGGAGCTAAAAGCAGGAGACGAGAGAGACCAGACCTTAAACTGGGAACTTATATCTGGACACGAGAGAGACCAGACCTTAAGCTAGGAGCTTAAAGCAGGACACGAGAGAGAGCGGACATTAAGCTAGGAGTTTAAAGCAGGCCACGAGAGAGACCAGACCATAAACTGGGAGCTTAAAACAGGAGATGAGAGATACCAGACCTTAAGCTCGGAGCATTAAAGCAGGAGACGAGAGAGACCAGACCTTAAGCTAGGAGCTTAAAGCAGGACACGAGAGAGACCAGACCTTAAACTGGGAGCTTAAAGCAGGAGACGAGAGAGAGCGGACCTTAAACTAGGAGCTTAAATCAGGAGACGAGAGAGACTAGACCTTCAGCTAGGAGCTTAAAGCAGGAGACGAGAGAGAGCAGACTTAAGCTAGGTGCTAAAATCAGGAGAGGAGAGAGACCGGACCTTAAACTGTGAGCTTAAAGCAGGACACGAGAAAGACCAAACGTGAAGCGAGGAGCTTAAAGCAGGACACGAGAGAGACAAGATCTTAAACTGGGAGCTTAAAGCAGGACACGAGAGAGACCAGACCTGAAGCTAGGAGCTTAAAGCAGGACATGAGAGAGACAAGACCTGAAGGTCGGAGCTTAAAGCAGGAGACGAGAGAGAACAGACCTGAAGCTGGGAGCTTAAAACAGGAGACGAGAGAGACCAGACCTTAAGCTAGAAGCTTAAAGCAGGAGACGAGAGAGACCAGACTTAAGCTAGGTGCTAAAATCAGGAGAGGAGAGAGACCGGACCTTAAACTGGGAGCTTAAAGCAGGACATGAGAAAGACC
Organism: Pristiophorus japonicus; assembly: GCF_044704955.1. Taxonomy (NCBI): domain Eukaryota; kingdom Metazoa; phylum Chordata; class Chondrichthyes; family Pristiophoridae; genus Pristiophorus; species Pristiophorus japonicus. The sequence goes on along the minus strand of NW_027254388.1, from coordinate 366,255 downwards.
AAACATGAAGCTAGGAGCTTAAAGCAGGACACGAGAGAGACTAGACCTTAAACTGGGAGCTTAAAGCAGGACATGAGAGAGAGCGGACCTTAAACTAGGAGCTTAAAGCAGGAGACGAGAGAGAGCGGACCTTAAACTAGGAGCTTAAATCAGGACACGAGAGAGACCAGATCTTAAGCTAGGAGTTTGAAGCAGGACACGAGAGAGACCAGACCTTAAGCTAGGTGCTTAAATCAGGAGAGGAGAGAGACCAGACCTTAAGCTGGGATCATAAAGCAGGACAAGAGAGACCAGACCATAAGCTTGGAGCTTAAAACAGGACACGAGAGAGACTCGACCTGAAGCTAGGAGCTTAAAGCAGGACACGAGAGAGTACAGACCTTAAACTGGTAACTTAAATCAGGAGACGAGAGAGACAAGACCTGAAGCTGGGAGCTTAAAGCAGGAGACGAGAGAGACCAGACATTAAACTGGGAGCTTAAATCAGGACACGAGAGAGACCGGACCTTAAACTGGGAGCTTAAAGCAGGACACGAGAGAGACCGGACCTTAAACTGGGGGCTTAAAGCAGGACACGAGAGAGACCAGACCTGAAGCTGGGAGCTTAAAGCAGGACACGAGAGAGACTCGATCTGAAGCTAGGAACTTAAAGCAGGACACGAGAGAGACTAGACCTTAAGCTAGGAGCTTAAATCAGGAGACGAGAGAGACCAGACCTTAAGCTAGGAGCTTAAAGCAGGAGACGAGAGAGAGCGGACCTTAAACTAGGAGCTTAAAGCAGGACACAAGAGAGACTAGACCTTAAGCTAGGAGCTTAAAGCAGGAGACGAGAGAGACCAGACCTTAAACTGGGAGCTTAAATCAGGAGACGAGAGAGACCAGACCTTAAGCTAGGAGCTTAAAGCAGGAGACGAGAGAGACGAGACCTTACGCTAGGTGCTTAAATCAGGAGAGGAGAGAGACCGGACCTTAAACTGGGAGCTTAAAGCAGGACACGAGAGAGACCAGACCTTGAACTGGGAGCTTAAAGCAGGACACACGAGAGACCAGACCTTAAGCTAGGAGCTTAAAGCAAGAGAGGAGAGAGAGCGGACCTTAAACTGGGAGCTTAAAGCAGGACACGAGAGAGACCAGACCTTAAGCTAGGAGCTTAAATCAGGAGAGCAGAGAGAGCGGACCTTAAACTGGGAGCTTAAAGCAGGACACGAGAGAGACCAGACCTTAAGCTAGGAGCTTAAAGCAGGAGACGAGAGAGACCAGACCTGAAGCTAGGAACTTAAAGCAGGACACGAGAGACACCAGACCTTAAGCTGGGAGATTAAAGCAGGAGATGAGAGAGACCAGACCTTAAGCTAGCAACTTAAAGCAGGACACGACAGAGACTGGACCTTAAGCTGGGATCATAAAGCAGGACACGAGAGACCAGACCTTAAGCTGGGAACTTAAAGCAGGAGACGAGAGAGAGCGGACCTTAAACTAGGAGCTTATATCAGGACACGAGAAAGACCAGACCTTAAGCTAGGACTTAAAGCAGGACACGAGAGAGAGCGGACTTTAAACTAGGAACTTAAAGCAGGACACGAGAGAGACTAGACCTTAAGCCAGGAGCTTAAAGCAGGACACGAGAGAGAGCGGACCTTAAGCTAGGAGCTTAAAGCATGACACGAGAGAGACTAGACCTTAAGCTAGGAGCTTAAAGCAGGAGACGAGAGAGAATAGACATTAAGCTCGGAGTTTAAAGCAGGACACGAGAGAGACCAGACCTTAAGCTAGCAGCTTAAAGCAGGAGACGAGAGAGACCAGACCTTAAGCTAGGTGCTAAAATCAGGAGAGGAGAGAGACCGGACCTTAAACTGGGAGCTTAAAGCAGGACACGAGAGAGACCAGACCTGAAACTGGGAGCTTAAAGCAGGAGACGAGAGAGAGCGGATCTTAAACTGCTAACTTAAATCAGGAGACGAGAGAGACCAGATCTGAAGCTGGGAGCTTAAAGCAGGAAACGAGAGAGACCAGACATTAAACTGGGAGCTTAAATCAGGACACGAGAGAGACCGGACCTTAAACTGGGAGCTTAAAGCAGGACACGAGAGAGACCAGACCTAAAACTGGGAGCTTAAAGCAGGACACGAGAGAGACCGGACCTTAAGCTAAGAGCTTAAAGCAGGAGACGAGAGAGACCAGACCTGAAGCTGGGAGCTTAAAGCAGGACACGAGAGAGAGCGGACCTTAAACTAGGAGCTTAAAGCAGGAAACGAGAGAGAGCGGACCTTAAACTCGGAACTTAAAGCAGGACACAAGAGAGACTAGACCTTAAGCTAGGAGCTTAAAGCAGGAGACGAGAGAGAACAGACATTAAGCTAGGAGTTTAAAACAGGCCACGAGAGAGACCAGTACTTAAACTGGAAGCTTAAAACAGGAGACGAGAGTGACCAGACCTTAAACTGGGAGCTTAAAGCAGGAGACGAGAGAGACCAGACCTTAAGCTAGGAGCTTAAAGCAGGAGACGAGAGAGACCAGACCTTAAACTGGGAGCTTAAAGCAGGACACGAGAAAGATCAAACCTGAAGCTAGGAGCATAAAGCAGGACACGAGAAAGACCAAACCTGAAGCTAGGAGCTTAAAGCAGGACACGAGAGAGAGCGGACCTTAAACTAGGAGCTTAAATCAGGACACGAGAGAGACTTAACCTTAAGCTAGGAGCTTAAAGCAGGAGACGAGAGAGACCAGACCTTAAGCTAGGAGCTTAAAGCAGGAGACAAGAGAGAGCGGACCTCAAACTAGGAGCTTAAATCAGGACACGAGAGAGACTAGACCTTAAACTAGGAGCTTAAAGCAGTAGACGAGAGAGACCAGACATTAAACTGGGAGCTTAAAGCAGGACACGAGAGAGACTAGACCTTAAGCTAGGAGCTTAAAGCAGGACACGAAAGAGACCAGACCTTAAACTGGGAGCTTAAAGCAGGACACGAGAGAGACCAGACCTTAAACTGGGAGCTTGAAGCAGGACACGAGAGAGACCGGACCTTAAACTGGAAGCTTAAAGCAGGAGACGAGAGAGACCAGACCTTAAACTGGGAGCTTAAAGCAGGACACGAGAGAGACCAGACCTTAAACTTGGAGCTTAAAGCAGGACACGAGAGAGACCGGACCTTAAACTGGGAGCTTAAAGCAGGAGACGAGAGAGACCAGACCTTAAACTGGGAGCTTAAAGCAGGACACGAGAGAGACCAGACCTTAAGCTAGGAGCTTAAAGCAGGACACGAGAGAGAGCGGACCTTAAACTAGGAGCTTAAATCAGGACACGAGAGAGACCAGACCTTAAGCTAGGAGCTTAAATCAGGACACGAGAGAGACCAGACCTTAAACTGGGAGCTTAAAGCAGGAGACGAGAGAGACCAGACCTTAAACCGGGAGCTTAAAGCAGGAAACGAGAGAGACCAGACCTTAAGCTAGGAGCTTAAAGCAGGACACGAGAGAGACTAGACCTTAAACTAGGAGCTTAAATTAGCACACGAGAGAGACTAGAACTTAAGCTAGGAGTTTAAAGCAGGACACGAGAGAGAGGGGACCTTAAACTAGGAGCTTAAATCAGGAGACGAGGGAGACCAGACCTTAAACTAGGAGCTTAAAGCAGGACACGAGAAAGACCAAACCTGAAGCTAGGAGCTTAAAGCAGGACACGAGAGAGACTAGACCTTAAGCTAGGAGCTTAAAGCTGGAGACGAGAGAGACCAGACCTTAAACTGGGAACTTAAATCAGGAGACGAGAGAGACCAGACCTTAAACTGGGAGCTTAAAGCAGGACACGAGAGAGACCGGACCTTAAACTGGGAGCTTAAAGCAGGACACGAGAGAGACCGGACCTTAAACTGGGAGCTTAAAGCAGAACACGAGAGAGACCGGACCTTAAACTGGGAGCTTAAAGCAGGACACGAGAGAGACCAGACCTGAAGCTGGGAGCTTAAAGCAGGAGACGAGAGAGACCAGACATTAAACTGGGAGCTAAAACCGGAGACGAGAGAGAGCGGACCTTAAACTGGGAGCTTAAAGCATGACACGAGAGAGACCAGACCTTAAACTAGTAACTTAAATCAGGAGACGAGAGAGACCAGACCTTAAACTGGGAGCTTAAAGCAGGACACGAGACAGACCAGACCTTAAGCTAGCAGCTTGAAGCAGGACACGAGAGAGAGCGGACCTTAAACTAGGAACTTGAAGCAGGACACGAGAGAGAGCGGACTTTAAACTAGGAGCTTATATCAGGACACGAGAGAGACCAGACCTTAAGCTAGGAGCTTAAAGCAGGACACGAGAGGGAGCGGACCTTAAGCTAGGAGCTTAAAGCAGGAGACGAGAGAGAGCGGACCTTAAACTAGGAGCTTAAATCAGGACACGAGAGAGACCAGACCTTAAGCTAGGTGCTTAAATCTGGAGAGGAGAGAGACCAGACCTTAAGCTGGGATCATAAAGCAGGACACGAGAGACCAGACCTTAAGCTTGGAGCTTAAAACAGGACACGAGAGAGACTCGACCTGAAGCTAGGAGCATAAAGCAGGACACGAGAGAGTACAGACCTTCAACTGGTAACTTAAATCAGGAGACGAGAGAGACAAGACCTGAAGCTGGGAGCTTAAAGCAGGAGACGAGAGAGACCAGACCTTAAGCTAGGTGCTTAAATCAGGAGAGGAGAGAGACCAGACCTTAAGCTGGGATCATAAAGCAGGACACGAGAGACCAGACCTTAAGCTTGGAGCTTAAAACAGGACACGAGAGAGACTCGACCTGAAGCTAGGAGCTTAAAGCAGGACACGAGAGAGTACAGACCTTAAACTGGTAATTTAAATCAGGAGACGAGAGAGGCAAGACCTGAAGCTAGGAGCTTAAAGCAGGAGACGAGAGAGACCAGACCTTAAGCTAGGAGCTTAAAGCAGGACACGAGAGAGAGCGGACTTTAAACTAGGAACTTAAAGCAGGACACGAGAGAGACCGGACCTTAAACTGGGAGCTTAAAGCAGGACACGAGAGAGACCAGACCTGATGCTGGGAGCTTAAAGCAGGACACGAGAGAGACTCGACCTGAAGCTAGGAACTTAAAGCAGGACACGAGAGAGACTAGTCCTTAAACTGGGAGCTTAAAGCAGGAGACGAGAGAGACCAGACCTTAAGCTAGGAGCTTAAAGCAGGAGACGAGAGAGACCAGACCTTAAACTGGGAGCTTAAAGCAGGACACGAGAAAGACCAAACCTGAAGCTAGGAGCTTAAAGCAGGACACGAGAAAGACCAAACCTGAAGCTAGGAGCTTCAAGCAGAACACGAGAAAGACCAAACCTGAAGCTAGGAGCTTAAAGCAGGACACGAGAGAGAGCGGACCTTAAACTAGGAGCTTAAATCAGGACAAGAGAGAGACTAGACCTTAAGCTAGGAGCTTAAAGCAGGAGACGAGAGAGACCAGACCTTAAGCAAGGAGCTTAAAGCAGGACACGAGAGAGAGCGGACCTTAAACTAGGAGCTTAAATCAGGACACTAGAGAGACTAGACCTTAAGCTAGGAGCTTAAAGCAGGACACGAGAGAGAGCGGACCTTAAACTAGGAGCTTAAATCAGGACACGAGAGAGACTAGACCTTAAACTAGGAGCTGAAAGCAGGAGACGAGAGAGACCAGACATTAAACTGGGAGCTTAAAGCAGGACACGAGAGAGACTAGACCTTAAGCTAGGAGCTTAAAGCAGGACACGAGAGAGACCAGACCTTAAACTGGGAGCTTAAAGCAGGACACGAGAGAGACCAGACCTTAAACTGGGAGCTTAAAGCAGGACACGAGAGAGACCAGACCTTAAACTGGGAGCTTAAAGCAGGACACGAGAAAGACCAAACCTGAAGCTAGGAGCTTAAAGCAGGACACGAGAGAGACTAGACCTTAAGCTAGGAGCTTAAAGCTGGAGACGAGAGAGACCAGACCTTAAACTGGGAACTTAAATCAGGAGACGAGAGAGACCAGACCTTAAACTGGGAGCTTAAAGCAGGACACGAGAGAGACCGGACCTTAAACTGGGAGCTTAAAGCAGGACACGAGAGAGACCGGACCTTAAACTGGGAGCTTAAAGCAGAACACGAGAGAGACCAGACCTTAAGCTAGGAGCTTAAAGCAGGACACGAGAGAGAGCGGACCTTAAGCTAGGAGCTTAAAGCAGGAGACGAGAGAGAACAGACATTAAGCTAGGAATTTAAAGCAGGAGACGAGAGAGACCAGACCTGAAGCTAGGAGCTTAAAGTAGGAGACGAGAGAGACCAGACTGAAGCTAGGTGCTAAAATCAGGAGAGGAGAGAGACCGGACCTTAAACTGGGAGCTTAAAGCAGGACACGAGAAAGACCAAACGTGAAGCTCGGAGCTTAAATCAGAACACGAGAGAGACCAGATCTTAAGCTAGGAGTTTGAAGCAGGAGACGAGAGAGAGCGGACCTTAAACTAGGAGCTTAAAGCAGGACACGAGAGAGAGCGGACCTTAAACTAGGAGCTTAAATCAGGATACGAGAGAGACTAGACCTTAAACTAGGAGCTTAAAGCAGGAGACGAGAGAGACCAGACATTAAACTGGGAGCTTAAAGCAGGACACGAGAGAGACTAGACCTTAAGCTAGGAGCTTAAAGCAGGACACGAGAGAGACCAGACCTTAAACTGGGAGCTTAAAGCAGGACACGAGAGAGACCAGACCTTAAACTGGGAGCTTAAAGCAGGACACGAGAGAGACCGGACCTTAAACTGGAAGCTTAAAGCAGGAGACGAGAGAGACCAGACCTTAAACTGGGAGCTTAAAGCAGGACACGAGAGAGACCAGACCTTAAACTGGGAGCTTAAAGCAGAACACGAGAGAGACCGGACCTTAAACTGGGAGCTTAAAGCAGGAGACGAGAGAGACCAGACCTTAAACTGGGAGCTTAAAGCAGGACACGAGAGAGACCAGACCTTAAGCTAGGAGCTTAAAGCAGGACACGAGAGAGAGCGGACCTTAAACTAGGAGCTTAAATCAGGACACGAGAGAGACCAGACCTTAAGCTAGGAGCTTAAATCAGGACACGAGAGAGACCAGACCTTAAACTGGGAGCTTGAAGCAGGAGACGAGAGAGACCAGACCTTAAACTGGGAGCTTAAAGCAGGACACGAGAGAGACCAGACCTTAAGCTAGGAGCTTAAAGCAGGACACGAGAGAGAAAAGACCTTAAACTGGTAACTTAAATCAGGAGACGAGAGAGACCAGACCTGAAGCAGGGAGCTTGAAGCAGGAGACGAGAGAGACCAGACATTAAACTGGGAGCTTAAAGCAGGACACGAGAGAGACTAGACCTTAAACTAGGAGCTTAAATTAGCACACGAGAGAGACTAGAACTTAAGCTAGGAGTTTAAAGCAGGACACGAGAGAGAGGGGACCTTAAACTAGGAGCTTAAATCAGGAGACGAGGGAGACCAGACCTTAAACTAGGAGCTTAAAGCAGGACACGAGAAAGACCAAACCTGAAGCTAGGAGCTTAAAGCAGGACACGAGAGAGACTAGACCTTAAGCTAGGAGCTTAAAGCTGGAGACGAGAGAGACCAGACCTTAAACTGGGAACTTAAATCAGGAGACGAGAGAGACCAGACCTTAAACTGGGAGCTTAAAGCAGGACACGAGAGAGACCGGACCTTAAACTGGGAGCTTAAAGCAGGACACGAGAGAGACCGGACCTTAAACTGGGAGCTTAAAGCAGAACACGAGAGAGACCAGACCTTAAGCTGGGAGCTTAAAGCAGGACACGAGAGAGAGCGGACCTTAAGCTAGGAGCTTAAAGCAGGAGACGAGAGAGACCAGACCTGAAGCTAGGAGCTTAAAGCAGGACACGAGAGAGACCAGACCTTAAACTGGGAGCTTAAAGCAGGACACGAGAGAGACCAGACCTTAAACTGGGAGCTTAAAGCAGGACACGAGAGAGACCGGACCTTAAACTGGAAGCTTAAAGCAGGAGACGAGAGAGACCAGACCTTAAACTGGGAGCTTAAAGCAGGACACGAGAGAGACCAGACCTTAAACTGGGAGCTTAAAGCAGGACACGAGAGAGACCGGACCTTAAACTGGGAGCTTAAAGCAGGAGACGTTAGAGACCAGACCTTAAACTGGGAGCTTAAAGCAGGACACGAGAGAGACCAGACCTTAAGCTAGGAGCTTAAAGCAGGACACGAGAGAGAGCGGACCTTAAACTAGGAGCTTAAATCAGGACACGAGAGAGACCAGACCTTAAGCTAGGAGCTTAAATCAGGACACGAGAGAGACCAGACCTTAAACTGGGAGCTTGAAGCAGGAGACGAGAGAGACCAGACCTTAAACTGGGAGCTTAAAGCAGGACACGAGAGAGACCAGACCTTAAGCTAGGAGCTTAAAGCAGGACACGAGAGAGAAAAGACCTTAAACTGGTAACTTAAATCAGGAGACGAGAGAGACCAGACCTGAAGCAGGGAGCTTAAAGCAGGAGACGAGAGAGACCAGACATTAAACTGGGAGCTTAAAGCAGGACACGAGAGAGACTAGACCTTAAACTAGGAGCTTAAATTAGCACACGAGAGAGACTAGAACTTAAGCTAGGAGTTTAAAGCAGGACACGAGAGAGAGGGGACCTTAAACTAGGAGCTTAAATCAGGAGACGAGGGAGACCAGACCTTAAACTAGGAGCTTAAAGCAGGACACGAGAAAGACCAAACCTGAAGCTAGGAGCTTAAAGCAGGACACGAGAGAGACTAGACCTTAAGCTAGGAGCTTAAAGCTGGAGACGAGAGAGACCAGACCTTAAACTGGGAACTTAAATCAGGAGACGAGAGAGACCAGACCTTAAACTGGGAGCTTAAAGCAGGACACGAGAGAGACCGGACCTTAAACTGGGAGCTTAAAGCAGGACACGAGAGAGACCGGACCTTAAACTGGGAGCTTAAAGCAGAACACGAGAGAGACCGGACCTTAAACTGGGAGCTTAAAGCAGGACACGAGAGAGACCAGACCTGAAGCTGGGAGCTTAAAGCAGGAGACGAGAGAGACCAGACATTAAACTGGGAGCTAAAACCGGAGACGAGAGAGAGCGGACCTTAAACTGGGAGCTTAAAGCATGACACGAGAGAGACCAGACCTTAAACTAGGAACTTAAATCAGGAGACGAGAGAGACCAGACCTTAAACTGGGAGCTTAAAGCAGGACACGAGACAGACCAGACCTTAAGCTAGCAGCTTAAAGCAGGACACGAGAGAGAGCGGACCTTAAACTAGGAACTTAAAGCAGGACACGAGAGAGAGCGGACCTTAAACTAGGAGCTTATATCAGGACACGAGAGAGACCAGACCTTAAGCTAGGAGCTTAAAGCAGGACACGAGAGAGAGCGGACCTTAAGCTAGGAGCTTAAAGCAGGAGACGAGAGAGAACAGACATTAAGCTAGGAATTTAAAGCAGGAGACGAGAGAGACCAGACCTGAAGCTAGGAGCTTAAAGTAGGAGACGAGAGAGACCAGACTTGAAACTGGGAGCTTAAAGCAGGACACGAGAGAGACCGGACCTTAAACTGGGAGCTTAAAGCAGGAGACGAGAGACACCGGACCTTAAACTAGGATATAAAAGCAGGACACGAGAGAGACTAGACCTTAAACTGAGAGCTTAAAGCAGGACACGAGATAGACCAGACCTTAAACTGGGAGCTTAAAGCAGGACACGAGAGAGTACAGACCTTATATTGGTAACTTAAATCAGGGGACGAGAGAGACCAGACCTTAAGCTAGGAGCTTAAAGCAGGACACGAGAGAGAGCGGACATTAAGCTCGGAGTTTAAAGCAGGCCATGAGAGAGACCAGACCTTAAACTGGGAGCTTAAAACAGGAGACGAGAGAGACCAGACCTTAAGCTAGGAGCTTAAAGCAGGAGACGAGAGAGAGCGGACCTTAAACTGGGAGCTTAAAGCAGGACACGAGAGAGACCAGACCTTAAGCTAGGAGCTTAAAGCAGGACACGAGAGAGAGCGGACATTGAGCTCGGAGTTTAAAGCAGGCCATGAGAGAGACCAGACCTTAAACTGGGAGCTTAAAACAGGAGACGAGAGAGACCAGACCTTAAGCTAGGAGCTTAAAGCAGGACACGAGAGAGACCGGACCTTAAACTGGGAGCTTAAAGCAGGACACGAGAAAGACCAAACGTGAAGCTAGGAGCTTAAAGCAGGACACGAGAGAGACTAGACCTTAAACTGGGAGCTTAAAGCAGGACACGAGAGAGACCAGACCTGAAGCTAGGAGCTTAAAGCAGGACATGAGAGAGACAAGACCTTAAACTAGGAGCTTAAAGCAGGACACGAGAGAGACAAGACCTTAAGCTCGGAGCTTAAAGCAGGAGACGAGAGAGAACAGACCTTAAGCTGGGAGCTTAAAACAGGAGACGAGAGAGACCAGACCTTAAGCTAGGAGCTTAAAGCAGGAGACGAGAGAGACCAGACATAAGCTAGGTGCTAAAATCAGGAGAGGAGAGAGACCGGACCTTAAACTGGGAGCTTAAAGCAGGACACGAGAAAGACCAAACGTGAAGCTAGGAGCTTAAAGCAGGACACGAGAGAGACTAGACCTTAAACTGGGAGCTTAAAGCAGGACATGAGAGAGAGCGGACCTTAAACTACGAGCTTAAAGCAGGAGACGAGAGAGAGCGGACCTTAAACTAGGAGCTTCAATCAGGACACGAGAGAGACCAGATCTTAAGCTCGGAGTTTGAAGCAGGAGACGAGAGAGAGCGGACCTTAAACTAGGAGCTTAAATCAGGACACGAGAGAGACTAGACCTTAAGCTAGGAGCTTAAAGCAGGACACGAGAGAGACCAGATCTTAAGCTGGGAACTTAAAGCAGGACACGAGAGAGAGCGGACCTTAAACTAGGAACTTAAAGCAGGACACGAGAGAGAGCGGACCTTAAACTAGGAACTTAAAGCAGGAGACGAGAGAGACCAGACCTTAAACTAGGAGCTTAAAGCAGGACACGAGAGAGAGCGGACCTTAAACTAGGAACTTAAAGCAGGACACGAGAGAGACCAGACCTTAAACTGGGAGCTTAAAGCAGGACACGAGAGAGAATAGACATTAAGCTAGGAGTTGAAAGCAGGACACGAGAGAGACCAGACCTTAAACTGGGAGCTTAAAACAGGAGACGAGAGAGACCAGACCTTAAGCTAGGAGCTTAAAGCAGGAGACGAGAGAGACCAGACCTTAAGCTAGGAGCTTAAAGCAGGAGACGAGAGAGACCAGACCTTAAGTTAGGTGGTAAAATCAGGAGAGGAGAGAGACCGGACCTTAAACTGGGAGCTTAAAGCAGAACACGAGAAAGACCAAACCTGAAGCTAGGAGCTTAAAGCAGGAGACGAGAGAGACCGGACCTTAAACTGGGAGCTTAAAGCAGGACACGAGAGAGACCAGACCTGAAGCTAGGAGCTGAAAGCAGGACACGAGAGAGAGCGGACCTTAAACTAGGAGCTTAAATCAGGACACGAGAGAGACTAGACCTGAAGCTAGGAGCTTAAAGTAGGAGACGAGAGAGACCAGACCTGAAACTGGGAGCTTAAAGCAGGAGACGAGAGAGACCAGACCTTAAACTGGGAGCTTGAAGCAGGAGACGAGAGAGACCGGACCTTAAACTGGGAGCTTAAAGCAGGACACGAGAGAGACCAGACCTTAAACTGGGAGCTTAAAGCAGGAGACGAGAGACACCGGACCTTAAATTGGAGCTTAAATCAGGAGACGAGAGAGACCAGACCTGAAGCTGGGAGCTTAAAGCAGGAGACGAGAGAGACCAGACATTAAACTGGGAGCTTAAATCAGGACACGAGAGAGACCGGACCTTAAACTGGGAGCTTAAAGCAGGACACGAGAGAGACCGGACCTTAAGCTAGGAGCTTAAATCTGGACACGAGAGAGACCGGACCTTAAACTGGGAGCTTAAAGCAGGACACGAGAGAGACCGGACCTTAAACTGGGAGCTTAAAGCAGGACACGAGAGAGACCGGACCTTAAACTGGGAGCTTAAAGCAGGACACGAGAGAGACCGGACCTTAAACTGGGAGCTTAAAGCAGGACACGAGAGAGACCGGACCTTAAACTAGGAGCTTGAAGCAGGACACGAGAGAGAGCGGACCTTAAACTAGGAACTTAAAGCAGGACACAAGAGAGACTAGACCTTAAGCTAGGAGCTTAAAGCAGGAGACGAGAGAGACCAGACATTAAGCTAGGAGCTTAAAGCAGGAGACGAGAGAGAACAGACATTAAGCTAGGAGTTTAAAGCAGGCCACGAGAGAGAACAGACCTTAAACTGGGAGCTTAAAACAGGAGACGACAGAGACCAGACCTTAAGCTAGGAGCTTAAAGCAGGAGACGAGAGAGACCAGACATTAAACTGGGAGCTTAAAGCAGGACACGAGAAAGACCAAACCTGAAGCTAGGAGCTTAAAGCAGGACACGAGAAAGACCAAACCTGAAGCTAGGAGCTTAAAGCAGAACACGAGGAAGACCAAACCTGAAGCTAGGAGCTTAAAGCAGGACACGAGAGAGAGCGGACGTTAAACTAGGAGCTTAAATCAGGACACGAGAGAGACGAGACCTTAAGCCAGGAGCTTAAAGCAGGAGACAAGAGACACCAGACCTTAAGCTAGGAGCTTAAAGCAGGAGACGAGAGAGAGCGGACCTTAAACTAGGAGCTTAATTCAGGACACGAGAGAGACTAGACCTTAAGCTAGGAGCTTAAAGCAGTACACGAGAGAGACCAGACCTTAAGCTAGGAGCTTAAAGCAGGAGAGGAGAGAGACCAGACATTAAACAAGGAGCTTAAAGCAGGACAGGAGAGAGACCAGACCTGAAGCTGGGAGCTTAAAGCAGGACACGAGAGAGACTCGACCTGAACCTAGGAACTTGAAGCAGGACACGAGAGAGACTAGACCTTAAACTGGGAGCTTAAAGCAGGAGACAAGAGAGTCCAGACCTTAAAATGGGAGCTTAAATCAGGAGACGAGAGAGACCAGACCTTAAGCTAGGAGCTTAAAGCAGGAGACGAGAGAGAGCGCACCTTAAACTGGGAGCTTAAAGCAGGACATGAGAGAGACCAGACCTTAAGCTTGAAGCTTAAAGCAGGACACGAGAGAGACCAGACCTTAAGCTAGGAGCTTAAAGCAGGAGACGAGAGAGACCAGACCTTACGCTAGGTGCTTAAATCATGAGAGGAGAGAGACCGGACCTTAAGCTTGGAGCTTAAAGCAGGAGACGAGAGAGACCAGACCTTAAGCTAGGAGCTGAAAGCAGTACACGAGAGAGACCAGACCTTGAACTGGGAGCTTAAAGCAGGACATGCGAGAGACCAGACCTTAAGCTAGGAGCTTAAAGCAGGAGACGAGAGAGACCAGACCTGAAGCTAGGAACTTAAAGCAGGACACGAGAGAGACCAGACCTTAAGCTGGGAGCTTAAAGCTGGAGATGAGAGAGACCAGACGTTAAGCTAGGAACTTAAAGCACGACACGAGAGAGACCAGACCTTAAACTGGGAGCTTAAAGCAGGAGATGAGAGAGACTAGACCTTAAGCTGGGATCATAAAGCAGGACACGAGAGACCAGACCTTAAGCTGGGAACTTAAAGCAGGAGACGAGAGAGAGCGGACCTTAAACTAGGAGCTTAAAGCAGGACACGAGAGAGAGCGGACCTTAAACTAGGAACTTAAAGCAGGACACGAGAGAGAGCGGACCTTAAACTAGGAACTTAAAGCAGGAGACGAGAGAGACCAGACCTTAAACTAGGAGCTTAAAGCAGGACACGAGAGAGAGCGGACCTTAAACTAGGAACTTAAAGCAGGACACGAGAGAGACCAGACCTTAAACTGGGAGCTTAAAGCAGGACACGAGAGAGACCAGATCTTAAGCTAGGAGCTTAAAGCAGGAAACGAGAGAGACCAGACCTTAAGCTTTGAGCTTAAAGCAGGAGACGAGAGAGACCAGACCTGAAGCGAGGAGCTTAAAACAGGACACGAGAGAGACTCGACCTGAAGCTAGGAGCTTAAAGCAGGACACGAGAGAGACCAGACCTTAAGCTTGGAGCTTAAATCAGGACACGAGAGAGAGCGGACCTTAAACTAGGAGCTTGTATCAGGACACGAGAGAGACCAGGCCTTAAGCTAGGAGCTTAAAGCAGGACACGAGAGAGAGCGGACTTTAAACTAGGAACTTAAAGCAGGACACGAGAGAGACTAGACCTTAAGTTAGGAGCTTAAAGCAGGAGACGAGAGAGAATAGACATTAAGCTAGGAGTTGAAAGCAGGACACGAGAGAGACCAGACCTTAAACTGGGAGCTTAAAACAGGAGACGAGAGAGACCAGACCTTAAGCTAGGAGCTTAAAGCAGGAGACGAGAGAGACCAGACCTTAAGCTAGGAGCTTAAAGCAGGAGACGAGAGAGACCAGACCTTAAGTTAGGTGGTAAAATCAGGAGAGGAGAGAGACCGGACCTTAAACTGGGAGCTTAAAGCAGGACACGAGAAAGACCAAACCTGAAGCTAGGAGCTTAAAGCAGGAGACGAGAGTGACCAGACCTTAAGCTTGGAGCTTAAAGCAGGAGACGAGAGAGACCAGACCTGAAGATAGGAGCTTAAAACAGGACACGAGAGAGACTCGACCTGAAGCTAGGAGCTTAAAGCAGGACACGAGAGAGACCAGACCTTAAGCTTGGAGCTTAAATCAGGACACGAGAGAGAGCGGACCTTAAACTAGGAGCTTGTATCAGGACACGAGAGAGACCAGACCTTAAGCTAGGAGCTTAAAGCAGGACACGAGAGAGACCGGACTTTAAACTAGGAACTTAAAGCAGGACACGAGAGAGACTAGACCTTAAGCTAGGAGCTTAAAGCAGGAGACGAGAGAGAATAGACATTAAGCTAGGAGTTGAAAGCAGGACACGAGAGAGACCAGACCTTAAACTGGGAGCTTAAAACAGGAGACGAGAGAGACCAGACCTTAAGCTAGGAGCTTAAAGCAGGAGACGAGAGAGACCAGACATTAAACAAGGAGCTTAAAGCAGGACAGGAGAGAGACCAGACCTGAAGCTGGGAGCTTAAAGCAGGACACGAGAGAGACTCGACCTGAACCTAGGAACTTGAAGCAGGACACGAGAGAGACTAGAACTTAAACTGGGAGCTTAAAGCAGGAGACAAGAGAGTCCAGACCTTAAAATGGGAGCTTAAATCAGGAGACGAGAGAGACCAGACCTTAAGCTAGGAGCTTAAAGCAGGAGACGAGAGAGAGCGCACCTTAAACTGGGAGCTTAAAGCAGGACATGAGAGAGACCAGACCTTAAGCTTGAAGCTTAAAGCAGGACACGAGAGAGACCAGACCTTAAGCTAGGAGCTTAAAGCAGGAGACGAGAGAGACCAGACCTTACGCTAGGTGCTTAAATCATGAGAGGAGAGAGACCGGACCTTAAGCTAGGAGCTTAAAGCAGGAGACGAGAGAGACCAGACCTTAAGCTAGGAGCTTAAAGCAGGACACGAGAGAGACCAGACCTTGAACTGGGAGCTTAAAGCAGGACATGCGAGAGACCAGACCTGAAGCTAGGAACTTAAAGCAGGACACGAGAGAGACCAGACCTTAAGCTGGGAGCTTAAAGCAGGAGATGAGAGAGACCAGACGTTAAGCTAGGAACTTAAAGCACGACACGAGAGAGACCAGACCTGAAACTGGGAGCTTAAAGCAGGAGATGAGAGAGACTAGACCTTAAGCTGGGATCATAAAGCAGGACACGAGAGACCAGACCTTAAGCTGGGAACTTAAAGCAGGAGACGAGAGAGAGCGGACTTTAAACTAGGAGCTTAAAGCAGGACACGAGAGAGAGCGGACCTTAAACTAGGAACTTAAAGCAGGACACGAGAGAGAGCGGACCTTAAACTAGGAACTTAAAGCAGGAGACGTGAGAGACCAGACCTTAAACTAGGAGCTTAAAGCAGGACACGAGAGAGAGCGGACCTTAAATTGGAACTTAAAGCAGGACACGAGAGAGACCAGACCTTAAACTGGGAGCTTAAAGCAGGACACGAGAGAGACCAGATCTTAAGCTCGGAGCTTAAAGCAGGAAACGAGAGAGACCAGACCTTAAGCTTGGAGCTTAAAGCAGGAGACGAGAGAGACCAGACCTGAAGCGAGGAGCTTAAAACAGGACACGAGAGAGACTCGACCTGAAGCTAGGAGCTTAAAGTAGGACACGAGAGAGACCAGACCTTAAGCTTGGAGCTTAAATCAGGACACGAGAGAGAGCGGACCTGAAACTAGGAGCTTGTATCAGGACACGAGAGAGACCAGACCTTAAGCTAGGAGCTTAAAGCAGGACACGAGAGAGAGCGGACTTTAAACTAGGAACTTAAAGCAGGACACGAGAGAGACTAGACCTTAAGCTAGGAGCTTAAAGCAGGAGACGAGAGAGAATAGACATTAAGCTAGGAGTTGAAAGCAGGACACGAGAGAGACCAGACCTTAAACTGGGAGCTTAAAACAGGAGACGAGAGAGACCAGACCTTAAGCTAGGAGCTTAAAGCAGGAGACGAGAGAGACCAGACCTTAAGCTAGGAGCTTAAAGCAGGAGACGAGAGAGACCAGACATAAGCTAGGTGCTAAAATCAGGAGAGGAGAGAGACCGGACCTTAAACTGGGAGCTTAAAGCAGGACACGAGAAAGACCAAACCTGAAGCTAGGAGCTTAAAGCAGGAGACGAGAGAGACCAGACCTTAAGCTTGGAGCTTAAAGCAGGAGACGAGAGAGACCAGACCTGAAGCTCGGAGCTTAAAACAGGACACGAGAGAGACTCGACCTGAAGCTAGGAGCTTAAAGCAGGACACGAGAGAGACCAGACCTTAAGCTTGGAGCTTAAATCAGGACACGAGAGAGAGCGGACCTTAAACTAGGAGCTTGTATCAGGACACGAGAGAGACCAGACCTTAAGCTAGGAGCTTAAAGCAGGACACGAGAGAGAGCGGACTTTAAACTAGGAACTTAAAGCAGGACACGAGAGAGACTAGACCTTAAGCTAGGAGCTTAAAGCAGGAGACGAGAGAGAATAGACATTAAGCTAGGAGTTGAAAGCAGGACACGAGAGAGACCAGACCTTAAACTGGGAGCTTAAAACAGGAGACGAGAGAGACCAGACCTTAAGCTAGGAGCTTAAAGCAGGAGACGAGAGAGACCAGACTTTAAGCTAGGAGCTTAAAGCAGGAGACGAGAGAGACCAGACCTGAAGCTAGGAACTTAAAGCAGGACACGAGAGAGACCGGACCTTAAACTGGGAGCTTAAAGCAGGACACGAGAAAGACCAAACCTGAAGCTCGGAGCTTAAAGCAGGAGACGAGAGAGACCGGACCTTAAACTGGGAGCTTAAAGCAGGACACGAGAGAGACCAGACCTGAAGCTAGGAGCTTAAAGCAGGACACGAGAGAGAGCGGACCTTAAACTAGGAGCTCAAATAAGGACACGAGAGAGACTAGACCTGAAGCTAGGAGCTTAAAGTAGGAGACGAGAGAGACCAGACCTGAAACTGGGAGCTTAAAGCAGGAGACGAGAGAGACCAGACCTTAAACTGGGAGCTTAAAGCAGGACACGAGAGAGACCGGACCTTAAACTGGGAGCTTAAAGCAGGACACGAGAGAGACCAGACTTTAAACTGGGAGCTTAAAGCAGGAGACGAGAGACACCGGACCTTAAATTGGAGCTTAAATCAGGAGACGAGAGAGAGCGGACCTTAAACTGGTAACTTAAATCAGGAGACGAGAGAGACTAGACCTGAAGCTGGGAGCTTAAAGCAGGAGACGAGAGAGACCAGACATTGAACTGGGAGCTTAAATCAGGACACAAGAGATACCGGACCTTAAACTGGGAGCTTAAAGCAGGACACGAGAGAGACCGGACCTTAAACTGGGAGCTTAAAGCAGGACACGAGAGTGACCGGACCTTAAGCTAGGAGCTTAAGGCAGGACACGAGAGAGAGCGGACCGTAAACTAGGAACTTAAAGCAGGACACAAGAGAGACTAGACCTTAAGCTAGGAGCTTAAAGCAGGAGACGAGAGAGACCAGACATTAAGCTAGGACCTTAAAGCAGGAGACGAGAGAGAACAGAAATTAAGCTAGGAGTTTGAAGCAGGCCACGAGAGAGACCAGACCTTAAACTGGGAGCTTAAAACAGGAGACGACAGAGACCAGACCTTAAGCTAGGAGCTTAAAGCAGGAGACGAGAGAGACCAGACATTAAACTGGGAGCTTAAAGCAGGACACGATAAAGACCAAACCTGAAGCTATGAGCTTAAAGCAGGACACGAGAAAGACCAAACCTGAAGCTAGGAGCTTAAAGCAGAACACGAGAAAGACCAAACCTGAAGCTAGGAGCTTAAAGCAGGACACGAGAGAGAGCGGACCTTAAACTAGGAGCTTAAATCAGGACACGAGAGAGACTAGACCTGAAGCTAGGAGCTTAAAGCAGGAGACGAGAGAGACCAGACCTTAAGCTAGGTGGTAAAATCAGGAGAGGAGAGAGACCGGACCTTAAACTGGAAGCTTAAAGCAGGACACGAGAAAGACCAAACCTGAAGCTAGGAGCTTAAAGCAGGAGACGAGAGAGACCGGACCTTAAACTGGGAGCTTAAAGCAGGACACGAGAGAGACCAGACCTGAAGCTAGGAGCTTAAAGCAGGACACGAGAGAGAGCGGACCTTAAACTGGGAGCTTAAATCAGGACACGAGAGAGACTAGACCTGAAGCTATGAGCTTAAAGTAGGAGACGAGAGAGACCAGACCTGAAACTGGGAGCTTAAAGCAGGAGACGAGAGAGACCAGACCTTAAACTGGGAGCTTAAAGCAGGACACGAGAGAGACCGGACCTTAAACTGGGAGCTTAAAGCAGGACACGAGAGAGACCAGACCTTAAACTGGGAGCTGAAAGCAGGAGACGAGAGACACCGGACCTTAAATTGGAGCTTAAATCAGGAGACGAGAGAGAGCGGACCTTAAACTGGTAACTTAAATCAGGAGACGAGAGAGACCCGACCTGAAGCTGGGAGCTTAAAGCAGGAGACGAGAGAGACCAGACATTAAACTGGGAGCTTAAATCAGGACACGAGAGAGACCGGACCTTAAACTGGGAGCTTAAAGCAGGACACGAGAGAGACCGGACCTTAAACTGGGAGCTTAAATCAGGACACGAGAGAGACCGGACCTTAAGCTAGGAGCTTAAAGCAGGACACGAGAGAGACCGGACCTTAAACTGGGAGCTTAAAGCAGGACACGAGAGAGACCGGACCTTAAACTGGGAGTTTAAAGCAGGACACGAGAGAGACCGGACCTTAAACTGGGAGCTGAAAGCAGGACACGAGAGAGACCGGACCTTAAACTGGGAGCTTAAAGCAGGACACGAGAGAGACCGGACCTTAAACTAGGAGCTTAAAGCAGGACACGAGAGAGAGCGGACCTTAAACTAGGAACTTAAAGCAGGACACAAGAGAGACTAGACCTTAAGCTAGGAGCTCAAAGCAGGAGACAAGAGAGACCAGACATTAAGCTAGGAGCTTAAAGCAGGAGAGGAGAGAGAACAGACATTAAGCTAGAAGTTTAAAGCAGGCCACGAGAGAGACCAGACCTTAAACTGGGAGCTTAAAACAGGAGACGACAGAGACCAGACCTTAAGCTAGGAGCTTGAAGCAGGAGACGAGAGAGACCAGACATTAAACTGGGAGCTTAAAGCAGGACACGAGAAAGACCAAACCTGAAGCTAGGAGCTTAAAGCAGGACACGAGAAAGACCAAACCTGAAGCTAGGAGCTTAAAGCAGGACACGAGAAAGAGCGGACCTTAAACTAGGAGCTTAAATCAGGACACGAGAGAGACTAGACCTTAAGCTAGGAGCTTAAAGCAGGAGACGAGAGAGACCAGACCTTAAGCTAGGAGCTTAAAGCAGGAGACGAGAGAGAGCGGACCTTAAACTAGGAGCTTAAATCAGGACACGAGAGAGACTAGACCTTAAGCTAGGAGCTTAAAGCAGGAGACGAGAGAGACCAGACCTTAAGCTAGGAGCTTAAAGCAGGAGACGAGAGAGAGCGGACCTTAAACTAGGAGCTTAAATCAGGACACGAGAGAGACTAGACCTTAAGCTAGGAGCTTAAAGCAGTACACGAGAGAGACCAGACCTTAAGCTAGGAGCTTAAAGCAGGAGAAGAGAGAAACCAGACCTTAAACTAGGAGCTTAAAGCAGGACAGGAGAGAGACCAGACCTGAAGCTGGAAGCTTAAAGCAGGACACGAGAGAGACTCGACCTGAAGCTAGGAACTTGAAGCAGGACACGAGAGAGACTAGACCTTAAACTGGGAGCTTAAAGCAGGAGACAAGAGAGATCAGACCTTAAACTTGGTGCTTAAATCAGGAGACGAGAGAGACCAGACCTTAAGCTAGGAGCTTAAAGCAGGAGACGAGAGAGAGCGGACCTTAAACTGGGAGCTTAAATCAGGAGACGAGAGAGACCAGACCTTAAGCTAGGAGCTTAAAGCAGGAGACGAGAGAGACCAGACCTTAAGTTAGGTGGTAAAATCAGGAGAGGAGAGAGACCGGACCTTAAACTGGGAGCTTAAAGCAGGACACGAGAAAGACCAAACCTGAAGCTAGGAGCTTAAAGCAGGAGACGAGAGAGACCGGACCTTAAAACTGGGAGCTTAAAGCAGGACACGAGAGAGACCAGACCTGAAGCTAGGAGCATAAAGCAGGACACGAGAGAGAGCGGACCTTAAACTAGGAGCTTAAATCAGGACACGAGATAGACTAGACCTGAAGCTAGGAGCTTAAAGTAGGAGACGAGAGAGACCAGATCTGAAACTGGGAGCTTAAAGCAGGAGACGAGAGAGACCAGACCTTAAACTAGGAACTTAAAGCAGGACACAAGAGAGACTAGACCTTAAGCTAGGAGCTTAAAGCAGGAGACAAGAGAGACCAGACATTATGCTAGTAGCTTAAAGTAGGAGAGGAGAGAGAACAGACATTAAGCTAGAAGTTTAAAGCAGGCCACGAGAGAGACCAGACCTTAAACTGGGAGCTTAAAACAGGAGACGACAGAGACCAGACCTTAAGCGAGGAGCTTAAAGCAGGAGACGAGAGAGACCAGACATTAAACTGGGAGCTTAAAGCAGGACACGAGAAAGACCAAACCTGAAGCTAGGAGCTTAAAGCAGGACACGAGAAAGACCAAACCTGAAGCTAGGAGCTTGAAGCAGGACACGAGAGAGAGCGGACCTTAAACTAGGAGCTTAAATCAGGACACGAGAGAGACTAGACCTTAAGCTAGGAGCTTAAAGCAGGAGACGAGAGAGACCAGACCTTAAGCTAGGAGCTTAAAGCAGGAGACGAGAGAGAGCGGACCTTAAACTAGGAGCTTAAATCAGGACACGAGAGAGACTAGACCTTAAGCTAGGAGCTTAAAGCAGGAGACGAGAGAGACCAGACCTTAAGCTAGGAGCTTAAAGCAGGAGACGAGAGAGAGCGGACCTTAAACTAGGAGCTTAAATCAGGACACGAGAGAGACTAGACCTTAAGCTAGGAGCTTAATGCAGGAGACGAGAGAGACCAGACCTTAAGCTAGGAGCTTAAAGCAGGAGACGAGAGAGAGCGGACCTTAAACTAGGAGCTTAAATCAGGACACGAGAGAGACTAGACCTTAAGCTAGGAGCTTAAAGCAGTAAACGAGAGAGACCAGACCTGAAGCTAGGAGCTTAAAGCAGGACACGAGAGAGAGCGGACCTTAAACTAGGAGCTTAAATCAGGACACGAGAGAGACTAGACCTGAAGCTCGGAGCTTAAAGTAGGAGACGAGAGAGACCAGATCTGAAACTGGGAGCTTAAAGCAGGAGACGAGAGAGACCAGACCTTAAACTGGGAGCTTAAAGCAGGACACGAGAGAGACCGGACCTTAAACTGGGAGCTTAAAGCAGGAGACGAGAGACACCGGACCTTAAATTGGAGCTTAAATCAGGAGACGAGAGAGAGCGGACCTTAAACTGGTAACTTAAATCAGGAGACGAGAGAGACTAGACCTGAAGCTGGGAGCTTAAAGCAGGAGACGAGAGAGACCAGACATTAAACTGGGAGCTTAAATCAGGACACGAGAGATACCGGACCTTAAACTGGGAGCTTAAAGCAGGACACGAGAGAGACCGAACCTTAAACTGGGAGCTGAAAGCAGGACACGAGAGTGACCGGACCTTAAGCTAGGAGCTTAAGGCAGGACACGAGAGAGAGCGGACCTTAAACTAGGAACTTAAAGCAGGACACAAGAGAGACTAGACCTTAAGCTAGGAGCTTAAAGCAGGAGACGAGAGAGACCAGACATTAAGCTAGGACCTTAAAGCAGGAGACGAGAGAGAACAGAAATTAAGCTAGGAGTTTAAAGCAGGCCACGAGAGAGACCAGACCTTAAACTGGGAGCTTAAAACAGGAGACGACAGAGACCAGACCTTAAGCTAGGAGCTTAAAGCAGGAGACGAGAGAGACCAGACATTAAACTGGGAGCTTAAAGCAGGACACGATAAAGACCAAACCTGAAGCTATGAGCTTAAAGCAGGACACGAGAAAGACCAAACCTGTAGCGAGGAGCTTAAAGCAGAACACGAGAAAGAACAAACCTGAAGCTAGGAGCTTGAAGCAGGACACGAGAGAGAGCGGACCTTAAACTAGGAGGTTAAATAAGGACACGAGAGAGACTAGACCTTAAGCTAGGAGCTTAAAGCAGGAGACGAGAGAGACCAGACCTTAAGCTAGGTGGTAAAATCAGGAGAGGAGAGAGACCGAACCTTAAACTGGGAGCTTAAAGCAGGACACGAGAGAGACCAGACCTGAAGCTAGGAGCTTAAAGCAGGACACGAGAGAGAGCGGACCTTAAACTAGGAGCTTAAATCAGGACACGAGAGAGACTAGACCTGAAGATAGGAGCTTAAAGTAGGAGACGAGAGAGACCAGACCTGAAACTGGGAGCTTAAAGCAGGAGACGAGAGAGACCAGACCTTAAACTGGGAGCATAAAGCAGGACACGAGAGAGACCGGACCTTAAACTGGGAGCTTAAAACAGGACACGAGAGAGACCAGACCTTAAACTGGGAGCTTAAAGCAGGAGACATAGAAACATAGAAACATAGAAAATAGGTGCAGGAGTAGGCCATTCAGCCCTTCTAGCCTGCACCGCCATTCAATGAGTTCATGGCTGAACATGAAACTTCAGTACCCCCTTCCTGCTTTCTCGCCATAACCCTTGATCCCCCGAGTAGTAAGGACTTCATCTAACTCCCTTTTGAATATATTTAGTGAATTGGCCTCAACTACTTTCTGTGGTAGAGAATTCCACAGGTTCACCACTCTCTGGGTGAAGAAGTTTCTCCTCATCTCGGTCCTAAATGGCTTACCCCTTATCCTCAGACTGTGACCCCTGGTTCTGGACTTCCCCAACATTGGGAACATTCTTTCTGCATCTAACCTGTCTAAACCCGTCAGAATTTTAAACGTTTCTATGAGATCCCCTCTCATTCTTCTGAACTCCAGTGAATACAAGCCCAGTTGATCCAATCTTTCTTGATAGGTCAGTCCCGCCATCCCGGGAATCAGTCTGGTGAACCTTCGCTGCACTCCCTCAATAGCAAGAATGTCCTTCCTCAAGTTAGGAGACCAAAACTGTACACAATACTCCAGGTGTGGCCTCACCAAGGCCCTGTACAACTGTAGCAACACCTCCCTGCCCCTGTATTCAAATCCCCTCGCTATGAAGGCCAACATGCCATTTGCTTTCTTAACCGCCTGCTGTACCTGCATGCCAACCTTCAATGACTGATGTACCATGACACCCAGGTCTCGTTGCACCTTCCCTTTTCCTAATCTGTCACCATTCAGATAATAGTCTGTCTCTCTGTTTTTACCACCAAAGTGGATAACCTCACATTTATCCACATTATACTTCATCTGCCATGCATTTGCCCACTCACCTAACCTATCCAAGTCACTCTGCAGCCTAATAGCATCCTCCTCGCAGCTCACACTGCCACCCAACTTAGTATCATCTGCAAATTTGGAGATACTGCATTTAATCCCCTCGTCTAAATCATTAATGTACAATGTAAACAGCTGGGGCCCCAGCACAGAACCTTGCGGCACTCCACTAGTCACTGCCTGCCATTCTGAAAAGTACCCGTTTACTCCTACTCTTTGCTTCCTGTCTGACAACCAGTTCTCAATCCACATCAGCACACTACCCCCAATCCCATGTGCTTTAACTTTGCACATTAATCTCTTGTGTGGGACCTTGTCAAAAGCCTTCTGAAAGTCCAAATATACCACATCAACTGGTTCTCCTTTGTCCACTTTACTGGAAACATCCTCAAAAAATTCCAGAAGATTTGTCAAGCATGATTTCCCTTTCACAAATCCATGCTGACTTGGACCTATCATGTCACCATTTTCCAGATGCACTGCTATGACATCCTTGATAATTGATTCCATCATTTTACCCACTACTGAGGTCAGGCTGACCGGTCTATAATTCCCTGTTTTCTCTCTCCCTCCTTTTTTAAAAAGTGGGGTTACACTGGCTACCCTCCACTCCATAGGAACTGATCCAGAGTCAATGGAATGTTGGAAAATGACTGTCAATGCATCCGCTATTTCCAAGGCCACCTCCTTAAGTACTCTAGGATGCAATCCATCAGGCCCTGGGGATTTATCGGCCTTCAATCCCATCAATTTCCCCAAAACAATTTCCCGACTAATAAAGATTTCCCTCAGTTCCCCCTCCTTACTAGACCCTCTGACCCCTTTTATATCCGGAAGGTTGTTTGTATCCTCCTTAGTGAATACCGAACCAAAGTACTTGTTCAATTGGTCCGCCATTTCTTTGTTCCCCGTTATGACTTCCCCTGATTCTGACTGCAGTGGACCTACGTTTGTCTTCACCAACCTTTTTCTCTTTACATACCTATAGAAACTTTTGCAATCCGCCTTAATGTTCCCTGCAAGCTTCTTCTCGTACTCCATTTTCCCTGTCCTAATCAAACCCTTTGTCCTCCTCTGCTGAGTTCTAAATTTCTCCCAGTCCCCAGGTTCGCTGCTATTTCTGGCCAATTTGTATGCCACTTCCTTGGCTTTAATACTATCCCTGATTTCCCTAGATAGCCACGGTTGAGCCACCTTCCCCTTTTTATTTTTACGCCAGACAGGAATGTACAATTGTTGTACTTCATCCATGCGGTCTCTAAATGTCTGCCATTGCCCATCCACAGTCAACCCCCTAAGTATCATTCGCCAATCTATCCTAGCCAATTCTCGCCTCATACCTTCAAAGTTACCCTTCTTTAAGTTCTGGACCATGGTCTCTGAAATTACTGTTTCATTCTCCATCCTAATGCAGAATTCCACCATATTATGGTCACTCTTCCCCAAGGGGCCTCGCACAATGAGATTGCTAATTAATCCTCTCTCATTACACAACACCCAGTCTAAGATGGCCTCCCCCCTAGTTGGTTCCTCAACATATTGGTCTAGAAAACCATCCCTTATGCACTCCAGGAAATCCTCCTCCACCGTATTGCTTCCAGTTTGGCTAGCCCAATCTATGTGCATATTAAAGTCACCCATTATAACTGCTACACCTTTATTGCATGCACCCCTAATTTCCTGTTTGATGCCCTCCCCAACATCCCTATTACTGTTTGGAGGTCTGTACACAACTCCTACTAACGAGAGACACCGGACCTTAAATTGGAGCTTAAATCAGGAGACGAGAGAGAGCGGACCTTAAACTAGGAACTTAAAGCAGGACACAAGAGAGACTAGACCTTAAGCTAGGAGCTTAAAGCAGGAGACGAGAGAGACCAGACATTAAGCTAGGACCTTAAAGCAGGAGACGAGAGAGAACAGAAATTAAGCTAGGAGTTTAAAGCAGGCCACGAGAGAGACCAGACCTTAAACTGGGAGCTTAAAACAGGAGACGACAGAGACCAGACCTTAAGCTAGGAGCTTAAAGCAGGAGACGAGAGAGACCAGACATTAAACTGGGAGCTTAAAGCAGGACACGATAAAGACCAAACCTGAAGCTATGAGCTTAAAGCAGGACACGAGAAAGACCAAACCTGTAGCGAGGAGCTTAAAGCAGAACACGAGAAAGAACAAACCGGAAGCTAGGAGCTTGAAGCAGGACACGAGAGAGAGCGGACCTTAAACTAGGAGGTTAAATAAGGACACGAGAGAGACTAGACCTTAAGCTAGGAGCTTAAAGCAGGAGACGAGAGAGACCAGACCTTAAGCTAGGTGGTAAAATCAGGAGAGGAGAGAGACCGAACCTTAAACTGGGAGCTTAAAGCAGGACACGAGAGAGACCAGACCTGAAGCTAGGAGCTTAAAGCAGGACACGAGAGAGAGCGGACCTTAAACTAGGAGCTTAAATCAGGACACGAGAGAGACTAGACCTGAAGATAGGAGCTTAAAGTAGGAGACGAGAGAGACCAGACCTGAAACTGGGAGCTTAAAGCAGGAGACGAGAGAGACCAGACCTTAAACTGGGAGCTTAAAGCAGGACACGAGAGAGACCGGACCTTAAACTGGGAGCTTAAAACAGGACACGAGAGAGACCAGACCTTAAACTGGGAGCTTAAAGCAGGAGACGAGAGACACCGGACCTTAAATTGGAGCTTAAATCAGGAGACGAGAGAGAGCGGAACTTAAACTGGTAACTTAAATCAGGAGACGAGAGAGACCAAACCTGAAGCTGGGAGCTTAAAGCAGGAGACGAGAGAGACCAGACATTAAACTGGGAGCTTAAATCAGGACACGAGAGAGACCGGACCTGAAACTGGGAGCTTAAAGCAGGACACGAGAGAGACCGGACATTAAACTGGGAGCTTAAAGCAGGACACGAGAGAGACCGGACCTTAAGCTAGGAGCTTAAAGCAGGACACGAGAGAGACCGGACCTTAAACTGGGAGCTTAAAGCAGGACACGAGAGAGACCGGACCTTAAACTGGGAGTTTAAAGCAGGACACGAGAGAGACCGGACCTTAAACTGGGAGCTTAAAGGAGGACACGAGAGAGACCGGACC
Source organism: Pristiophorus japonicus (assembly GCF_044704955.1). NCBI lineage: Eukaryota > Metazoa > Chordata > Chondrichthyes > Pristiophoridae > Pristiophorus > Pristiophorus japonicus. The sequence continues at coordinate 339,099 of NW_027254388.1, read as the reverse complement.
TTAAACTGGGAGCTTTAAGCAGGACACGAGAGAGACCGGACCTTAAACTAGGAGCTTAAAGCAGGACACGAGAGAGAGCGGACCTTAAACTAGGAACTTAAAGCAGGACACAAGAGAGACTAGACCTTAAGCTAGGAGCTTAAAGCAGGAGACGAGAGAGACCAGACATTAAGCTAGGAGCTTAAAGCAGGAGACGAGAGAGAACAGACATCAAGCTAGAAGTTTAAAGCAGGCCACGAGAGAGACCAGACCTTAAACTGGGAGCTTAAAACAGTAGACGACAGAGACCAGACCTTAAGCTAGGAGCTTAAAGCAGGAGACGAGAGAGACCAGACCTTAAGCTAGGTGCTAAAATCAGGAGAGGAGAGAGACCGGACCTTAAACTGGTAGCTTAAACCAGGACAAGAGAAAGACCAAACCTGAAGCTAGGAGCTTAAAGCAGGAGACGAGAGAGACCGGACCTTAAACTGGGAGCTTAAAGCAGGAGACGAGAGAGACCAGACCTTAAACTGGGAGCTTAAAGCAGGACACGAGAGAGACCGGACCTTAAACTGGGAGCTTAAAGCAGGACACGAGAGAGACCAGACCTTAAACTGGGAGATTAAAGCAGGAGACGAGAGAGACCGGACCTTAAACTGGGAGCTTAAAGCAGGACACGAGAGAGACCGGACCTTAAGCTAGGAGCTTAAAGCAGGACACGAGAGAGAGCGGACCTTAAACTAGGAACTTAAAGTAGGACACAAGAGAGACTAGACCTTAAGCTAGGAGCTTAAAGCAGGAGACGAGAGAGACCAGACATTAAGTTAGGAACTTAAAGCAGGAGACGAGAGAGAGCGGACCTTAAGCTAGGAGCTTAAAGCAGGAGACGAGAGAGACCAGACATTAAACTGGGAGCTTAAAGCAGGACACGATAAAGACCAAACCTGAAGCTATGAGCTTAAAGCAGGACACGAGAAAGACCAAACCTGAAGCTAGGAGCTTAAAGCAGAACACGAGAAAGACCAAACCTGAAGCTAGGAGCTTAAAGCAGGACACGAGAGAGAGCGGACCTTAAACTAGGAGCTTAAATCAGGACACGAGAGAGACTAGACCTTAAGCTAGGAGCTTAAAGCAGGAGACGAGAGAGACCAGACCTTAAGCTAGGAGCTTAAAGCAGGAGACGAGAGAGAGCGGACCTTAAACTAGGAGCTTCAATCAGGACACGAGAGAGACTAGACCTTAAGCTAGGAGCTTAAAGCAGGAGATGAGAGAGACCAGACCTTAAGCTAGAAGCTTAAAGCAGGAGACGAGAGAGAGCGGACCTGAAACTAGGAGCTTAAATCAGGACACGAGAGAGACTAGACCTTAAGCTAGGAGCTTAAAGCAGTACACGAGAGAGACCAGACCTTTAGCTAGGAGCTTAAAGCAGGAGAAGAGAGAGACCAGACCTTAAACTAGGAACTTAAAGCAGGAGACGAGAGAGACCAGACCTTAAACTAGGAGCTTAAAGCAGGACACGAGAGAGAGCGGACCTTAAACTAGGAACTTAAAGCAGGACACGAGAGAGGCCAGACCTTAAACTGAGAGCTTAAAGCAGGACACAAGAGAGACCAGACCTTAAGCTTGGAGCTTAAAGCAGGACACGAGAGAGACTCGACCTGAAGCTAGGAACTTGAAGCAGGACACGAGAGAGACTAGACGTTAAACTGGGAGATTAAAGCAGGAGACAAGAGAGTCCAGACCTTAAACTGGGAGCTTAAATCAGGAGACGAGAGAGACCAGACCTTAAGCTAGGAGCTTAAAGCAGGAGACGAGAGAGAGCGGACCTTAAACTGGGAGCTTAAAGCAGGACATGAGAGAGACCAGACCTTAAGCTTGGAGCCTAAAGCAGGACACGAGAGAGACCAGACCTTAAGCTAGGAGCTTAAAGCAGGAGACGAGAGAGACCAGACCTTACGCTAGGTGCTTAAATCAGAGAAGGAGAGAGACCGGACCTTAAGCTAGGAGCTTAAAGCAGGAGACGAGAGAGACCAGACCTTAAGCTAGGAGCTTAAAGCAGGACACGAGAGAGACCAGACCTTGAACTGGGAGCTTAAAGCAGGACATGCGAGAGACCAGACCTTAAGCTAGGAGCTTAAAGCAGGAGACGAGAGAGACCAGACCTGAAGCTAGGAACTTAAAGCAGGACACGAGAGAGACCAGACCTTAAGCTGGGAGCTAAAAGCAGGAGATGAGAGAGACCAGACGTTAAGCTAGGAACTTAAAGCACGACACGAGAGAGACCAGACCTTAAACTGGGAGCTTAAAGCAGGAGATGAGAGAGACTAGACCTTAAGCTGGGTTCATAAAGCAGGACACGAGAGACCAGACCTTAAGCTGGGAACTTAAAGCAGGAGACGAGAGAGAGCGGACCTTAAACTAGGAGCTTAAAGCAGGACACGAGAGAGAGCGGACCTTAAACTAGGAACTTAAAGCAGGACACGAGAGAGAGCGGACCTTAAACTAGGAACTTAAAGCAGGAGACGAGAGAGACCAGACCTTAAACTAGGAGCTTAAAGCAGGACACGAGAGAGAGCGGACCTTAAACTAGGAACTTAAAGCAGGACATGAGAGAGACCAGACCTTAAACTGGGAGCTTAAAGCAGGACACGAGAGAGACCAGACCTTAAGCTTGGAGCTTAAAGCAGGACACGAGAGAGACCAGATCTTAAGCTAGGAGCTTAAAGCAGGAAACGAGAGAGACCAGACCTTAAGCTTGGAGCTTAAAGCAGGAGACGAGAGAGACCCGACCTTAAGCTAGGAGCTTAAAACAGGACACGAGAGAGACTCGACCTGAAGCTAGGAGCTTAAAGCAGGACACGAGAGAGACCAGACCTTAAGCTTGGAGCTTAAATCAGGAGACGAGAGAGACTAGACCTTCAGCTAGGAGCTTAAAACAGGACACGAGAGAGACTCGACCTGAAGCTAGGAGCTTAAAGCAGGACACGAGAGAGAGCGGAATTTAAGCTAGGAGCTTAAAGCAGGACACGAGAGAGAGCGGACCTTAAACTAGGAGCTTGTATCAGGACACGAGAGAGACCAGACCTTAAGCTAGGAGCTTAAAGCAGGACACGAGAGAGAGCGGACTTTAAACTAGGAACTTAAAGCAGGACACGAGAGAGACTAGACCTTAAGCTAGGAGCTTAAAGCAGGAGACGAGAGAGAATAGACATTAAGCTAGGAGTTTAAAGCAGGACACGAGAGAGACCAGACCTTAAACTGGGAGCTTAAAGCAGGACACGAGAGAGACTAGACCTTAAGCTAGGAGCTTAAAGCAGGAGACGAGAGAGAACAGACATTAAGCTCGGAGTTTAAAGCAGGACACGAGAGAGACCAGACCTTAAACTGGGAGCTTAAAACAGGAGACGAGAGAGACCAGACCTTAAGCTAGGAGCTTAAAGCAGTAGACGAGAGAGACCAGACCTTAAGCTAGGAGCTTAAAGCAGGAGACGAGAGAGACCAGACCTTAAGTTAGGTGGTAAAATCAGGAGAGGAGAGAGACCGGACCTTAAACTGGGAGCTTAAAGCAGGACACGAGAAAGACCAAACCTGAAGCTAGGAGCTTAATGCAGGAGACGAGAGAGACCGGACCTTAAACTGGGAGCTTAAAGCAGGACACGAGAGAGACCAGATCTGAAGCTAGGAGCTTAAAGCAGGACACGAGAGAGAGCGGACCTTAAACTAGGAGCTTAAATCAGGACACGAGAGAGACTAGACCTGAAGCTAGGAGCTTAAAGTAGGAGACGAGAGAGACCAGACCTGAAACTGGGAGCTTAAAGCAGGAGAAGAGAGAGACCAGACCTTAAACTGGGAGCTTAAAGGAGGACACGAGAGAGACCGGACCTTAAACTGGGAGCTTAAAGCAGGACACGAGAGAGACCAGACTTTAAACTGGGAGCTTAAAGCAGGAGACGAGAGACACCGGACCTTAAATTAGAGCTTAAATCAGGAGACGAGAGAGAGCGGACCTTAAATTGGTAACTTAAATCAGGAGACGAGAGAGACTAGACCTGAAGCTGGGAGCTTAAAGCAGGAGACGAGAGAGACCAGACATTAAACTGGGAGCTTAAATCAGGACACAAGAGATACCGGACCTTAAACTGGGAGCTTAAAGCAGGACACGAGAGAGAGCGGACTTTAAACTAGGAACTTAAAGCAGGACACAAGAGAGACTAGACCTTAAGCTAGGAGCTTAAAGCAGGAGACGAGAGAGACCAGACATTAAGCTAGGACCTTAAAGCAGGAGACGAGAGAGAACAGAAATTAAGCTAGGAATTTAAAGCAGGCCACGAGAGAGACCAGACCTTAAACTGGGAGCTTAAAGCAGCAGACGAGAGAGACCAGACATTAAACTGGGAGCTTAAAGCAGGACACGATAAAGACCAAACCTGAAGCTATGAGCTTAAAGCAGGACACGAGAAAGACCAAACCTGAAGCTAGGAGCTTAAAGCAGGACACGAGAGAGAGCGGACCTTAAACTAGGAGCTTAAATCAGGACACGAGAGAGACTAGACCTTAAGCTAGGAGCTTAAAGCAGGAGACGAGAGAGACCAGACCTTAAGCTAGGTGGTAAAATCAGGAGAGGAGAGAGACCGGACCTTAAACTGGGAGCTTAAAGCAGGACACGAGAAAGACCAAACCTGAAGCTAGGAGCTTAAAGCAGGAGACGAGAGAGACCGGACCTTAAACTGGGAGCTTAAAGCAGGACACGAGAGAGACCAGACCTGAAGCTCGGAGCTCAAAGCAGGACACGAGAGAGAGCGGACCTTAAACTAGGAGCTTAAATCAGGACACGAGAGAGACGAGACCTGAAGCTAGGAGCTTAAAGTAGGAGACGAGAGAGACCAGACCTGAAACTGGGAGCTTAAAGCAGGAGACGAGAGAGACCAGACCTTAAACTGGGAGCTTAAAGCAGGACACGAGAGAGACCGGACCTTAAACTGGGAGCTTAAAGCAGGACACGAGAGAGACCAGACCTTAAACTGGGAGCTTAAAGCAGGAGACGAGAGACACCGGACCTTAAATTGGAGCTTAAATCAGGAGACGAGAGAGAGCGGACCTTAAACTGGTAACTTAAATCAGGAGACGAGAGAGACCAGACCTTTGGTGGGAGCTTAAAGCAGGAGACGAGAGAGACCAGACATTAAACTGGGAGCTTAAATCAGGACACGAGAGAGACCGGACCTTAAACTGGGAGCTTAAAGCAGGACACGAGAGAGACCGGACCTTAAACTGGGAGCTTAAAGCAGGACACGAGAGAGACCGGACCTTAAACTGGGAGCTTAAGGCAGGACACGAGAGAGACCGGACCTTAAGCTAGGAGCTTAAAGCAGGACACGAGAGAGACCGGACCTTAAACTGGGAGCTTAAAGCAGGACATGAGAGAGACCGGACCTTAAACTGGGAGTTTAAAGCAGGACACGAGAGAGACCGGACCTTAAACTGGGAGCTTAAAGCAGGACACGAGAGAGACCGGACCTTAAACTGGGAGCTAAAAGCAGGACACGAGAGAGACCGGACCTTAAACTAGGAGCTCAAAGCAGGACACGAGAGAGAGCGGACCTTAAACTAGGAGCTCAAATAAGGACACGAGAGAGACTAGACCTGAAGCTAGGAGCTTAAAGTAGGAGACGAGAGAGACCAGACCTGAAACTGGGAGCTTAAAGCAGGAGACGAGAGAGACCAGACCTTAAACTGGGAGCTTAAAGCAGGACACGAGAGAGACCGGACCTTAAACTGGGAGCTTAAAGCAGGACACGAGAGAGACCAGACTTTAAACTGGGAGCTTAAAGCAGGAGACGAGAGACACCGGACCTTAAATTGGAGCTTAAATCAGGAGACGAGAGAGAGCGGACCTTAAACTGGTAACTTAAATCAGGAGACGAGAGAGACTCGACCTGAAGCTGGGAGCTTAAAGCAGGAGACGAGAGAGACCAGACATTGAACTGGGAGCTTAAATCAGGACACAAGAGATACCGGACCTTAAACTGGGAGCTTAAAGCAGGACACGAGAGAGACCGGACCTTAAACTGGGAGCTTAAAGCAGGACACGAGAGTGACCGGACCTTAAGCTAGGAGCTTAAGGCAGGACACGAGAGAGAGCGGACCTTAAACTAGGAACTTAAAGCAGGACACAAGAGAGACTAGACCTTAAGCTAGGAGCTTAAAGCAGGAGACGAGAGAGACCAGACATTAAGCTAGGACCTTAAAGCAGGAGACGAGAGAGAACAGAAATTAAGCTAGGAGTTTGAAGCAGGCCACGAGAGAGACCAGACCTTAAACTGGGAGCTTAAAACAGGAGACGACAGAGACCAGACCTTAAGCTAGGAGCTTAAAGCAGGAGACGAGAGAGACCAGACATTAAACTGGGAGCTTAAAGCAGGACACGATAAAGACCAAACCTGAAGCTATGAGCTTAAAGCAGGACACGAGAAAGACCAAACCTGAAGCTAGGAGCTTAAAGCAGAACACGAGAAAGACCAAACCTGAAGCTAGGAGCTTAAAGCAGGACACGAGAGAGAGCGGACCTTAAACTAGGAGCTTAAATCAGGACACGAGAGAGACTAGACCTGAAGCTAGGAGCTTAAAGCAGGAGACGAGAGAGACCAGACCTTAAGCTAGGTGGTAAAATCAGGAGAGGAGAGAGACCGGACCTTAAACTGGAAGCTTAAAGCAGGACACGAGAAAGACCAAACCTGAAGCTAGGAGCTTAAAGCAGGAGACGAGAGAACGGACCTTAAACTGGGAGCTTAAAGCAGGACACGAGAGAGACCAGACCTGAAGCTAGGAGCTTAAAGCAGGACACGAGAGAGAGCGGACCTTAAACTGGGAGCTTAAATCAGGACACGAGAGAGACTAGACCTGAAGCTAGGAGCTTAAAGTAGGAGACGAGAGAGACCAGACCTGAAACTGGGAGCTTAAAGCAGGAGACGAGAGAGACCAGGCCTTAAACTGGGAGCTTAAAGCAGGACACGAGAGAGACCGGACCTTAAACTGGGAGCTTAAAGCAGGACACGAGAGAGACCAGACCTTAAACTGGGAGCTTAAAGCAGGAGACGAGAGACACCGGACCTTAAATTGGAGCTTAAATCAGGAGACGAGAGAGAGCGGACCTTAAACTGGTAACTTAAATCAGGAGACGAGAGAGACCAGACCTGAAGCTGGGAGCTTAAAGCAGGAGACGAGAGAGACCAGACATTAAACTGGGAGCTTAAATCAGGACACGAGAGAGACCGGACCTTAAACTGGGAGCTTAAAGCAGGACACGAGAGAGACCGGACCTTAAACTGGGAGCTTAAATCAGGACACGAGAGAGACCGGACCTTAAGCTAGGAGCTTAAAGCAGGACACGAGAGAGACCGGACCTTAAACTGGGAGCTTAAAGCAGGACACGAGAGAGACCGGACCTTAAACTGGGAGTTTAAAGCAGGACACGAGAGAGACCGGACCTTAAACTGGGAGCTTAAAGCAGGACACGAGAGAGACCGGACCTTAAACTGGGAGCTTAAAGCAGGACACGAGAGAGACCGGACCTTAAACTAGGAGCTTAAAGCAGGACACGAGAGAGAGCAGACCTTAAACTAGGAACTTAAAGCAGGACACAAGAGAGACTAGACCTTAAGCTAGGAGCTCAAAGCAGGAGACAAGAGAGACCAGACATTAAGCTAGGAGCTTAAAGCAGGAGAGGAGAGAGAACAGACATTAAGCTAGAAGTTTAAAGCAGGCCACGAGAGAGACCAGACCTTAAACTGGGAGCTTAAAACAGGAGACGACAGAGACCAGACCTTAAGCTAGGAGCTTAAAGCAGGAGACGAGAGAGACCAGACATTAAACTGGGAGCTTAAAGCAGGACACGAGAAAGACCAAACCTGAAGCTAGGAGCTTAAAGCAGGACACGAGAAAGACCAAACCTGAAGCTAGGAGCTTAAAGCAGGACACGAGAAAGAGCGGACCTTAAACTAGGAGCTTAAATCAGGACACGAGAGAGACTAGACCTTAAGCTAGGAGCTTAAAGCAGGAGACGAGAGAGACCAGACCTTAAGCTAGGAGCTTAAAGCAGGAGACGAGAGAGAGCGGACCTTAAACTAGGAGCTTAAATCAGGACACGAGAGAGACTAGACCTTAAGCTAGGAGCTTAAAGCAGGAGACGAGAGAGACCAGACCTTAAGCTAGGAGCTTAAAGCAGGAGACGAGAGAGAGCGGACCTTAAACTAGGAGCTTAAATCAGGACACGAGAGAGACTAGACCTTAAGCTAGGAGCTTAAAGCAGTACACGAGAGAGACCAGACCTTAAGCTAGGAGCTTAAAGCAGGAGAAGAGAGAAACCAGACCTTAAACTAGGAGCTTAAAGCAGGACAGGAGAGAGACCAGACCTGAAGCTGGAAGCTTAAAGCAGGACACGAGAGAGACTCGACCTGAAGCTAGGAACTTGAAGCAGGACACGAGAGAGACTAGACCTTAAACTGGGAGCTTAAAGCAGGAGACAAGAGAGTCCAGACCTTAAAATGGGAGCTTAAATCAGGAGACGAGAGAGACCAGACCTTGAAGCTTAAAGCAGGAGAAGAGAGAGACCAGACCTTAAACTAGGAGCTTAAAGCAGGACACGAGAGAGACCAGACCTTAAACTGGGAGCTTAAAGCAGGAGACGAGAGACACCAGACCTTAAACTGGGAGCTTAAATCAGGAGACGAGAGAGACCAAACCTTAAACTGGGAGCTTAAAGCAGGAGACGAGAGAGACCAGACCTTAAACTAGGAGCTTAAAGCAGGACACGAGAGAGAGCGGACCTTAAACTGGGAGCTTAAAGCAGGAGAGGAGAGAGACCGGACCTTAAACTCGGTGCTTAAATCAGGAAAGGAGAGAGACCGGACGTTCAACTGGGAGCTTAAAGCAGGACATGAGAGAGACCGGACCTTAAACTGGGAGCTTAAAGCAGGAGAGGAGAGAGACCGGACCTTAAACTGGGAGCTTAAAGCAGGACACGAGAGAGACCAGACCTTAAACTGGGAGCTTAAATCAGGAGACGAGAGAGACCAGACCTTAAACTGGGAGCTTAAAGCAGGACACGAGAGAGACCAGACCTTAAACTGGGAGCTTAAAGCAGGAGACGAGAGAGACCAGACATTAAACTGGGAGCTTAAAGCAGGACACGAGAAAGACCAAACCTGAAGCTAGGAGTTTAAAGCAGGACACGAGAGAGAGGGGACCTTAAACTAGGAGCTTGAATTAGGACACGAGAGAGACTAGACCTTAAACTAGGAGCTTAAATTAGGACACGAGAGAGACTAGACCTTAAGCTAGGAGTTTAAAGCAGGACACGAGAGAGAGGGGACCTTAAACTAGGAGCTTAAAGCAGGAGAAGAGAGAAACCGGACCTTAAACTAGGAGCTTAAAGCAGGACACGAGAAAGACCAAAACTGAAGCTAGGAGTTTAAAGCAGGACACGAGAGAGAGGGGACCTTAAACTAGGAGCTTAAATCAGGAGACAAAGGAGACCAGACCTTAAGCTAGGAGCTTAAAGCAGGAGATGAGAGAGACCGGACCTTAAACTGGGAACTTAAATCAGGAGACGAGAGAGACCAGACCTTAAACTGGGAGCTTAAAGCAGGAGATGAGAGAGACTAGACCTTAAGCTGGGATCATAAAGCAGGACACGAGAGACCAGACCTTAAGCTGGGAACTTAAAGCAGGAGACGAGAGAGAGCGGACCTTAAACTAGGAGCTTAAAGCAGGACACGAGAGACAGCGGACCTTAAACTAGGAGCTTAAAGCAGGACATGAGAGAGAGCAGACCTTAAACTAGGATCTTATATCAGGACACGAGAGAGACCAGACCTTAAGCTAGGAGCTTAAAGCAGGACACGAGAGAGAGCGGACTTTAAACTAGGAACTTAAAGCAGGACACGAGAGAGACTAGACTTTAAGCTAGGAGCTTAAAGCAGGAGACGAGAGAGACCAGACCTTAAACTAGGAGCTTAAAGCAGGAGACGAGAGAGACCAGACCTTAAGCTAGGAGCTTAAAGCAGGAGACGAGAGAGACCAGACCTTAAGCTAGGTGCTAAAATCAGGAGAGGAGAGAGACCGGACCTTAAACTGGGAGCTTAAAGCAGGACACGAGGGAGACCAGACCTTAAACTGGGAGCTTAAAGCAGGAGACGAGAGAGACCAGACCTTAAGCTAGGTGCTAAAATCAGGAGAGGAGAGAGACCGGACCTTAAACTGGGAGCTTAAAGCAGGACACGAGGGAGACCGGACCTTAAACTGGGAGCTTAAAGCAGGACACGAGGGAGACCGGACCTTAAACTGGGAGCTTAAAGCAGGACAAGAGAGAGACCAGACCTTAAACTGGGAGCTTAAAGCAGGAGACGAGAGAGACCGGACCTTAAACTGGGAGCTTAAAGGAGGAGACGAGAGAGACCGGACCTTAAACTGGGAGCTTAAAGCAGGACACGAGAGAGAGCGGACCTTAAACTAGAAGCTTAAAGCAGGACACGAGAGAGAGCGGACCTTAAACTAGGAACTTAAAGCAGGACACGAGAGAGAGCGGGCCTTAAAGTAGGAGCTTAAATCAGGACACGAGAGAGACTAGACCTTAAGCTAGGAGCTTAAAGCAGTACACGAGAGAGACCAGACCTTAAGCTAGGAGCTTAAAGCAGGAGAAGAGAGAGACCAGACCTTAAACTGGGAGCTTAAAGCAGGAGACGAGAGACACCAGACCTTAAACTGGGAGCTTAAATCAGGAGACGAGAAAGACCAGACCTTAAACTGGGAGCTTAAAGCAGGAGACGAGAGAGACCAGACCTTAAACTAGGAGCTTAAAGCAGGACACGAGAGAGAGCGGACCTTAAACTGGGAGCTTAAAGCAGGAGAGGAGAGAGACCGGACCTTAAACTCGGTGCTTAAATCAGGAAAGGAGAGAGACCGGACGTTCAACTGGGAGCTTAAAGCAGGAGAGGAGAGAGACCGGACCTTAAACTGGGAGCTTAAAGCAGGACACGAGAGAGACCAGACCTTAAACTGGGAGCTTAAATCAGGAGACGAGAGAGACCAGACCTTAAAGTGGGAGCTTAAAGCAGGACACGAGAGAGACCAGACCTTAAACTGGGAGCTTAAAGCAGGAGACGAGAGAGACCAGACATTAAACTGGGAGCTTAAAGCAGGACACGAGAAAGACCAAACCTGAAGCTAGGAGTTTAAAGCAGGACACGAGAGAGAGGGGACCTTAAACTAGGAGCTTGAATTAGGACACGAGAGAGACTAGACCTTAAACTAGGAGCTTAAATTAGGACACGAGAGAGACTAGACCTTAAGCTAGGAGTTTAAAGCAGGACACGAGAGAGAGGGGACCTTAAACTAAAGCTTAAAGCAGGAGAAGAGAGAAACCGGACCTTAAACTAGGAGCTTAAAGCAGGACACGAGAAAGACCAAAACTGAAGCTAGGAGTTTAAAGCAGGACACGAGAGAGAGGGGACCTTAAACTAGGAGCTTAAATCAGGAGACAAGGGAGACCAGACCTTAAGCTAGGAGCTTAAAGCAGGAGATGAGAGAGACCGGACCTTAAACTGGGAACTTAAATCAGGAGACGAGAGAGACCAGACCTTAAACTGGGAGCTTAAAGCAGGAGATGAGAGAGACTAGACCTTAAGCTGGGATCATAAAGCAGGACACGAGAGACCAGACCTTAAGCTGGGAACTTAAAGCAGGAGACGAGAGAGAGCGGACCTTAAACTAGGAGCTTAAAGCAGGACACGAGAGACAGCGGACCTTAAACTAGGAGCTTAAAGCAGGACATGAGAGAGAGCAGACCTTAAACTAGGAGCTTATATCAGGACACGAGAGAGACCAGACCTTAAGCTAGGAGCTTAAAGCAGGACACGAGAGAGAGCGGACTTTAAACTAGGAACTTAAAGCAGGACACGAGAGAGACTAGACTTTAAGCTAGGAGCTTAAAGCAGGAGACGAGAGAGACCAGACCTTAAACTAGGAGCTTAAAGCAGGAGACGAGAGAGACCAGACCTTAAGCTAGGAGCTTAAAGCAGGAGACGAGAGAGACCAGACCTTAAGCTAGGTGCTAAAATCAGGAGAGGAGAGAGACCGGACCTTAAACTGAGAGCTGAAAGCAGGACACGAGGGAGACCGGACCTTAAACTGGGAGCTTAAAGCAGGAGACGAGAGAGACCAGACCTTAAGCTAGGTGCTAAAATCAGGAGAGGAGAGAGACCGGACCTTAAACTGGGAGCTTAAAGCAGGACACGAGGGAGACTGGACCTTAAACTGGGAGCTTAAAGCAGGACACGAGAGAGACCAGACCTTAAACTGGGAGCTTAAAGCAGGAGACGAGAGAGACCGGACCTTAAACTGGGAGCTTAAAGGAGGAGACGAGAGAGACCGGACCTTAAACTGGCAGCTTAAAGCGGGAGACGAGAGAGACCGGACCTTAAGCTGGGAGCTTAAAGCAGGACACGAGAGAGAGCGGACCTTAAACTAGAAACTTAAAGCAGGACACGAGAGAGAGCGGACCTTAAACTAGGAACTTAAAGCAGGACACGAGAGAGAGCGGGCCTTAAACTAGAAACTTAAAGCAGGACACGAGAGAGAGCGGACCTTAAACTGGGAGCTTAAAGCAGGAGAGGAGAGAGACCGGACCTTAAACTCGGTGCTTAAATCAGGAAAGGAGAGAGACCGGACGTTCAACTGGGAGCTTAAAGCAGGAGAGGAGAGAGACCGGACCTTAAACTGGGAGCTTAAAGCAGGACACGAGAGAGACCAGACCTTAAACTGGGAGCTTAAATCAGGAGACGAGAGAGACCAGACCTTAAAGTGGGAGCTTAAAGCAGGACACGAGAGAGACCAGACCTTAAACTGGGAGCTTAAAGCAGGAGACGAGAGAGACCAGACATTAAACTGGGAGCTTAAAGCAGGACACGAGAAAGACCAAACCTGAAGCTAGGAGTTTAAAGCAGGACACGAGAGAGAGGGGACCTTAAACTAGGAGCTTGAATTAGGACACGAGAGAGACTAGACCTTAAACTAGGAGCTTAAATTAGGACACGAGAGAGACCAGACCTTAAGCTAGGAGTTTAAAGCAGGACACGAGAGAGAGGGTCCTTAAACTAAAGCTTAAAGCAGGAGAAGAGAGAAACCGGACCTTAAACTAGGAGCTTAAAGCAGGACACGAGAAAGACCAAAACTGAAGCTAGGAGTTTAAAGCAGGACACGAGAGAGAGGGGACCTTAAACTAGGAGCTTAAATCAGGAGACAAAGGAGACCAGACCTTAAGCTAGGAGCTTAAAGCAGGAGATGAGAGAGACCGGACCTTAAACTGGGAACTTAAATCAGGAGACGAGAGAGACCAGACCTTAAACTGGGAGCTTAAAGCAGGAGATGAGAGAGACTAGACCTTAAGCTGGGATCATAAAGCAGGACACGAGAGACCAGACCTTAAGCTGGGAACTTAAAGCAGGACACGAGGGAGACCGGACCTTAAACTGGGAGCTTAAAGCAGGACACGAGAAAGACCAAAACTGAAGCTAGGAGTTTAAAGCAGGACACGAGAGAGAGGGGACCTTAAACTAGGAGCTTAAATCAGGAGACAAAGGAGACCAGACCTTAAGCTAGGAGCTTAAAGCAGGACACGAGAGAGAGCGGACTTTAAACTAGGAACTTAAAGCAGGACACGAGAGAGACCAGACCTTAAACTAGGAGCTTAAAGCAGGAGACGAGAGAGACCAGACCTTAAGCTAGGAGCTTAAAGCAGGAGACGAGAGAGACCAGACCTTAAGCTAGGTGCTAAAATCAGGAGAGGAGAGAGACCGGACCTTAAACTGGGAGCTTAAAGCAGGACACGAGGGAGACCAGACCTTAAACTGGGAGCTTAAAGCAGGAGACGAGAGAGACCGGACCTTAAACTAGGAGCTTAAAGCAGGACACGAGAAAGACCAAAACTGAAGCTAGGAGTTTAAAGCAGGACACGAGAGAGAGGGGACCTTAAACTAGGAGCTTAAATCAGGAGACAAAGGAGACCAGACCTTAAGCTAGGAGCTTTAAGCAGGACACGAGAGAGAGCGGACTTTAAACTAGGAACTTAAAGCAGGACACGAGAGAGACTAGACTTTAAGCTAGGAGCTTAAAGCAGGAGACGAGAGAGACCAGACCTTAAACTAGGAGCTTAAAGCAGGAGACGAGAGAGACCAGACCTTAAGCTAGGAGCTTAAAGCAGGAGACGAGAGAGACCAGACCTTAAGCTAGGTGCTAAAATCAGGAGAGGAGAGAGACCGGACCTTAAACTGGGAGCTTAAAGCAGGACACGAGGGAGACCAGACCTTAAACTGGGAGCTTAAAGCAGGAGACGAGAGAGACCAGACCTTAAGCTAGGTGCTAAAATCAGGAGAGGAGAGAGACCGGACCTTAAACTGGGAGCTTAAAGCAGGACACGAGGGAGACCGGACCTTAAACTGGGAGCTTAAAGCAGGACACGAGGGAGACCGGACCTTAAACTGGGAGCTTAAAGCAGGACAAGAGAGAGACCAGACCTTAAACTGGGAGCTTAAAGCAGGAGACGAGAGAGACCGGACCTTAAACTGGGAGCTTAAAGGAGGAGACGAGAGAGACCGGACCTTAAACTGGGAGCTTAAAGCAGGACACGAGAGAGAGCGGACCTTAAACTAGAAACTTAAAGCAGGACACGAGAGAGAGCGGACCTTAAACTAGGAACTTAAAGCAGGACACGAGAGAGAGCGGGCCTTAAAGTAGGAGCTTAAATCAGGACACGAGAGAGACTAGACCTTAAGCTAGGAGCTTAAAGCAGTACACGAGAGAGACCAGACCTTAAGCTAGGAGCTTAAAGCAGGAGAAGAGAGAGACCAGACCTTAAACTAGGAGCTTAAAGCAGGACACGAGAGAGACCAGACCTTAAACTGGGAGCTTAAAGCAGGAGACGAGAGACACCAGACCTTAAACTGGGAGCTTAAATCAGGAGACGAGAAAGACCAGACCTTAAACTGGGAGCTTAAAGCAGGAGACGAGAGAGACCAGACCTTAAACTAGGAGCTTAAAGCAGGACACGAGAGAGAGCGGACCTTAAACTGGGAGCTTAAAGCAGGAGAGGAGAGAGACCGGACCTTAAACTCGGTGCTTAAATCAGGAAAGGAGAGAGACCGGACGTTCAACTGGGAGCTTAAAGCAGGAGAGGAGAGAGACCGGACCTTAAACTGGGAGCTTAAAGCAGGACACGAGAGAGACCAGACCTTAAACTGGGAGCTTAAATCAGGAGACGAGAGAGACCAGACCTTAAAGTGGGAGCTTAAAGCAGGACACGAGAGAGACCAGACCTTAAACTGGGAGCTTAAAGCAGGAGACGAGAGAGACCAGACATTAAACTGGGAGCTTAAAGCAGGACACGAGAAAGACCAAACCTGAAGCTAGGAGTTTAAAGCAGGACACGAGAGAGAGGGGACCTTAAACTAGGAGTTGAATTAGGACACGAGAGAGACTAGACCTTAAACTAGGAGCTTAAATTAGGACACGAGAGAGACTAGACCTTAAGCTAGGAGTTTAAAGCAGGACACGAGAGAGAGGGGACCTTAAACTAAAGCTTAAAGCAGGAGAAGAGAGAAACCGGACCTTAAACTAGGAGCTTAAAGCAGGACACGAGAAAGACCAAAACTGAAGCTAGGAGTTTAAAGCAGGACACGAGAGAGAGGGGACCTTAAACTAGGAGCTTAAATCAGGAGACAAGGGAGACCAGACCTTAAGCTAGGAGCTTAAAGCAGGAGATGAGAGAGACCGGACCTTAAACTGGGAACTTAAATCAGGAGACGAGAGAGACCAGACCTTAAACTGGGAGCTTAAAGCAGGAGATGAGAGAGACTAGACCTTAAGCTGGGATCATAAAGCAGGACACGAGAGACCAGACCTTAAGCTGGGAACTTAAAGCAGGAGACGAGAGAGAGCGGACCTTAAACTAGGAGCTTAAAGCAGGACACGAGAGAGACCAGACATTAAACTGGGAGCTTAAAGCAGGACACGATAAAGACCAAACCTGAAGCTATGAGCTTAAAGCAGGACACGAGAAAGACCAAACCTGAAGCTAGGAGCTTAAAGCAGAACACGAGAAAGACCAAACCTGAAGCTAGGAGCTTAAAGCAGGACACGAGAGAGAGCGGACCTTAAACTAGGAGCTTAAATCAGGACACGAGAGAGACTAGACCTGAAGCTAGGAGCTTAAAGCAGGAGACGAGAGAGACCAGACCTTAAGCTAGGTGGTAAAATCAGGAGAGGAGAGAGACCGGACCTTAAACTGGAAGCTTAAAGCAGGACACGAGAAAGACCAAACCTGAAGCTAGGAGCTTAAAGCAGGAGACGAGAGAACGGACCTTAAACTGGGAGCTTAAAGCAGGACACGAGAGAGACCAGACCTGAAGCTAGGAGCTTAAAGCAGGACACGAGAGAGAGCGGACCTTAAACTGGGAGCTTAAATCAGGACACGAGAGAGACTAGACCTGAAGCTAGGAGCTTAAAGTAGGAGACGAGAGAGACCAGACCTGAAACTGGGAGCTTAAAGCAGGAGACGAGAGAGACCAGGCCTTAAACTGGGAGCTTAAAGCAGGACACGAGAGAGACCGGACCTTAAACTGGGAGCTTAAAGCAGGACACGAGAGAGACCAGACCTTAAACTGGGAGCTTAAAGCAGGAGACGAGAGACACCGGACCTTAAATTGGAGCTTAAATCAGGAGACGAGAGAGAGCGGACCTTAAACTGGTAACTTAAATCAGGAGACGAGAGAGACCAGACCTGAAGCTGGGAGCTTAAAGCAGGAGACGAGAGAGACCAGACATTAAACTGGGAGCTTAAATCAGGACACGAGAGAGACCGGACCTTAAACTGGGAGCTTAAAGCAGGACACGAGAGAGACCGGACCTTAAACTGGGAGCTTAAATCAGGACACGAGAGAGACCGGACCTTAAGCTAGGAGCTTAAAGCAGGACACGAGAGAGACCGGACCTTAAACTGGGAGCTTAAAGCAGGACACGAGAGAGACCGGACCTTAAACTGGGAGTTTAAAGCAGGACACGAGAGAGACCGGACCTTAAACTGGGAGCTTAAAGCAGGACACGAGAGAGACCGGACCTTAAACTGGGAGCTTAAAGCAGGACACGAGAGAGACCGGACCTTAAACTAGGAGCTTAAAGCAGGACACGAGAGAGAGCAGACCTTAAACTAGGAACTTAAAGCAGGACACAAGAGAGACTAGACCTTAAGCTAGGAGCTCAAAGCAGGAGACAAGAGAGACCAGACATTAAGCTAGGAGCTTAAAGCAGGAGAGGAGAGAGAACAGACATTAAGCTAGAAGTTTAAAGCAGGCCACGAGAGAGACCAGACCTTAAACTGGGAGCTTAAAACAGGAGACGACAGAGACCAGACCTTAAGCTAGGAGCTTAAAGCAGGAGACGAGAGAGACCAGACATTAAACTGGGAGCTTAAAGCAGGACACGAGAAAGACCAAACCTGAAGCTAGGAGCTTAAAGCAGGACACGAGAAAGACCAAACCTGAAGCTAGGAGCTTAAAGCAGGACACGAGAAAGAGCGGACCTTAAACTAGGAGCTTAAATCAGGACACGAGAGAGACTAGACCTTAAGCTAGGAGCTTAAAGCAGGAGACGAGAGAGACCAGACCTTAAGCTAGGAGCTTAAAGCAGGAGACGAGAGAGAGCGGACCTTAAACTAGGAGCTTAAATCAGGACACGAGAGAGACTAGACCTTAAGCTAGGAGCTTAAAGCAGGAGACGAGAGAGACCAGACCTTAAGCTAGGAGCTTAAAGCAGGAGACGAGAGAGAGCGGACCTTAAACTAGGAGCTTAAATCAGGACACGAGAGAGACTAGACCTTAAGCTAGGAGCTTAAAGCAGTACACGAGAGAGACCAGACCTTAAGCTAGGAGCTTAAAGCAGGAGAAGAGAGAAACCAGACCTTAAACTAGGAGCTTAAAGCAGGACAGGAGAGAGACCAGACCTGAAGCTGGAAGCTTAAAGCAGGACACGAGAGAGACTCGACCTGAAGCTAGGAACTTGAAGCAGGACACGAGAGAGACTAGACCTTAAACTGGGAGCTTAAAGCAGGAGACAAGAGAGTCCAGACCTTAAAATGGGAGCTTAAATCAGGAGACGAGAGAGACCAGACCTTGAAGCTTAAAGCAGGAGAAGAGAGAGACCAGACCTTAAACTAGGAGCTTAAAGCAGGACACGAGAGAGACCAGACCTTAAACTGGGAGCTTAAAGCAGGAGACGAGAGACACCAGACCTTAAACTGGGAGCTTAAATCAGGAGACGAGAGAGACCAAACCTTAAACTGGGAGCTTAAAGCAGGAGACGAGAGAGACCAGACCTTAAACTAGGAGCTTAAAGCAGGACACGAGAGAGAGCGGACCTTAAACTGGGAGCTTAAAGCAGGAGAGGAGAGAGACCGGACCTTAAACTCGGTGCTTAAATCAGGAAAGGAGAGAGACCGGACGTTCAACTGGGAGCTTAAAGCAGGACATGAGAGAGACCGGACCTTAAACTGGGAGCTTAAAGCAGGAGAGGAGAGAGACCGGACCTTAAACTGGGAGCTTAAAGCAGGACACGAGAGAGACCAGACCTTAAACTGGGAGCTTAAATCAGGAGACGAGAGAGACCAGACCTTAAACTGGGAGCTTAAAGCAGGACACGAGAGAGACCAGACCTTAAACTGGGAGCTTAAAGCAGGAGACGAGAGAGACCAGACATTAAACTGGGAGCTTAAAGCAGGACACGAGAAAGACCAAACCTGAAGCTAGGAGTTTAAAGCAGGACACGAGAGAGAGGGGACCTTAAACTAGGAGCTTGAATTAGGACACGAGAGAGACTAGACCTTAAACTAGGAGCTTAAATTAGGACACGAGAGAGACTAGACCTTAAGCTAGGAGTTTAAAGCAGGACACGAGAGAGAGGGGACCTTAAACTAGGAGCTTAAAGCAGGAGAAGAGAGAAACCGGACCTTAAACTAGGAGCTTAAAGCAGGACACGAGAAAGACCAAAACTGAAGCTAGGAGTTTAAAGCAGGACACGAGAGAGAGGGGACCTTAAACTAGGAGCTTAAATCAGGAGACAAAGGAGACCAGACCTTAAGCTAGGAGCTTAAAGCAGGAGATGAGAGAGACCGGACCTTAAACTGGGAACTTAAATCAGGAGACGAGAGAGACCAGACCTTAAACTGGGAGCTTAAAGCAGGAGATGAGAGAGACTAGACCTTAAGCTGGGATCATAAAGCAGGACACGAGAGACCAGACCTTAAGCTGGGAACTTAAAGCAGGAGACGAGAGAGAGCGGACCTTAAACTAGGAGCTTAAAGCAGGACACGAGAGACAGCGGACCTTAAACTAGGAGCTTAAAGCAGGACATGAGAGAGAGCAGACCTTAAACTAGGATCTTATATCAGGACACGAGAGAGACCAGACCTTAAGCTAGGAGCTTAAAGCAGGACACGAGAGAGAGCGGACTTTAAACTAGGAACTTAAAGCAGGACACGAGAGAGACTAGACTTTAAGCTAGGAGCTTAAAGCAGGAGACGAGAGAGACCAGACCTTAAACTAGGAGCTTAAAGCAGGAGACGAGAGAGACCAGACCTTAAGCTAGGAGCTTAAAGCAGGAGACGAGAGAGACCAGACCTTAAGCTAGGTGCTAAAATCAGGAGAGGAGAGAGACCGGACCTTAAACTGGGAGCTTAAAGCAGGACACGAGGGAGACCAGACCTTAAACTGGGAGCTTAAAGCAGGAGACGAGAGAGACCAGACCTTAAGCTAGGTGCTAAAATCAGGAGAGGAGAGAGACCGGACCTTAAACTGGGAGCTTAAAGCAGGACACGAGGGAGACCGGACCTTAAACTGGGAGCTTAAAGCAGGACACGAGGGAGACCGGACCTTAAACTGGGAGCTTAAAGCAGGACAAGAGAGAGACCAGACCTTAAACTGGGAGCTTAAAGCAGGAGACGAGAGAGACCGGACCTTAAACTGGGAGCTTAAAGGAGGAGACGAGAGAGACCGGACCTTAAACTGGGAGCTTAAAGCAGGACACGAGAGAGAGCGGACCTTAAACTAGAAGCTTAAAGCAGGACACGAGAGAGAGCGGACCTTAAACTAGGAACTTAAAGCAGGACACGAGAGAGAGCGGGCCTTAAAGTAGGAGCTTAAATCAGGACACGAGAGAGACTAGACCTTAAGCTAGGAGCTTAAAGCAGTACACGAGAGAGACCAGACCTTAAGCTAGGAGCTTAAAGCAGGAGAAGAGAGAGACCAGACCTTAAACTGGGAGCTTAAAGCAGGAGACGAGAGACACCAGACCTTAAACTGGGAGCTTAAATCAGGAGACGAGAAAGACCAGACCTTAAACTGGGAGCTTAAAGCAGGAGACGAGAGAGACCAGACCTTAAACTAGGAGCTTAAAGCAGGACACGAGAGAGAGCGGACCTTAAACTGGGAGCTTAAAGCAGGAGAGGAGAGAGACCGGACCTTAAACTCGGTGCTTAAATCAGGAAAGGAGAGAGACCGGACGTTCAACTGGGAGCTTAAAGCAGGAGAGGAGAGAGACCGGACCTTAAACTGGGAGCTTAAAGCAGGACACGAGAGAGACCAGACCTTAAACTGGGAGCTTAAATCAGGAGACGAGAGAGACCAGACCTTAAAGTGGGAGCTTAAAGCAGGACACGAGAGAGACCAGACCTTAAACTGGGAGCTTAAAGCAGGAGACGAGAGAGACCAGACATTAAACTGGGAGCTTAAAGCAGGACACGAGAAAGACCAAACCTGAAGCTAGGAGTTTAAAGCAGGACACGAGAGAGAGGGGACCTTAAACTAGGAGCTTGAATTAGGACACGAGAGAGACTAGACCTTAAACTAGGAGCTTAAATTAGGACACGAGAGAGACTAGACCTTAAGCTAGGAGTTTAAAGCAGGACACGAGAGAGAGGGGACCTTAAACTAAAGCTTAAAGCAGGAGAAGAGAGAAACCGGACCTTAAACTAGGAGCTTAAAGCAGGACACGAGAAAGACCAAAACTGAAGCTAGGAGTTTAAAGCAGGACACGAGAGAGAGGGGACCTTAAACTAGGAGCTTAAATCAGGAGACAAGGGAGACCAGACCTTAAGCTAGGAGCTTAAAGCAGGAGATGAGAGAGACCGGACCTTAAACTGGGAACTTAAATCAGGAGACGAGAGAGACCAGACCTTAAACTGGGAGCTTAAAGCAGGAGATGAGAGAGACTAGACCTTAAGCTGGGATCATAAAGCAGGACACGAGAGACCAGACCTTAAGCTGGGAACTTAAAGCAGGAGACGAGAGAGAGCGGACCTTAAACTAGGAGCTTAAAGCAGGACACGAGAGACAGCGGACCTTAAACTAGGAGCTTAAAGCAGGACATGAGAGAGAGCAGACCTTAAACTAGGAGCTTATATCAGGACACGAGAGAGACCAGACCTTAAGCTAGGAGCTTAAAGCAGGACACGAGAGAGAGCGGACTTTAAACTAGGAACTTAAAGCAGGACACGAGAGAGACTAGACTTTAAGCTAGGAGCTTAAAGCAGGAGACGAGAGAGACCAGACCTTAAACTAGGAGCTTAAAGCAGGAGACGAGAGAGACCAGACCTTAAGCTAGGAGCTTAAAGCAGGAGACGAGAGAGACCAGACCTTAAGCTAGGTGCTAAAATCAGGAGAGGAGAGAGACCGGACCTTAAACTGAGAGCTGAAAGCAGGACACGAGGGAGACCGGACCTTAAACTGGGAGCTTAAAGCAGGAGACGAGAGAGACCAGACCTTAAGCTAGGTGCTAAAATCAGGAGAGGAGAGAGACCGGACCTTAAACTGGGAGCTTAAAGCAGGACACGAGGGAGACTGGACCTTAAACTGGGAGCTTAAAGCAGGACACGAGAGAGACCAGACCTTAAACTGGGAGCTTAAAGCAGGAGACGAGAGAGACCGGACCTTAAACTGGGAGCTTAAAGGAGGAGACGAGAGAGACCGGACCTTAAACTGGCAGCTTAAAGCGGGAGACGAGAGAGACCGGACCTTAAGCTGGGAGCTTAAAGCAGGACACGAGAGAGAGCGGACCTTAAACTAGAAACTTAAAGCAGGACACGAGAGAGAGCGGACCTTAAACTAGGAACTTAAAGCAGGACACGAGAGAGAGCGGGCCTTAAACTAGAAACTTAAAGCAGGACACGAGAGAGAGCGGACCTTAAACTGGGAGCTTAAAGCAGGAGAGGAGAGAGACCGGACCTTAAACTCGGTGCTTAAATCAGGAAAGGAGAGAGACCGGACGTTCAACTGGGAGCTTAAAGCAGGAGAGGAGAGAGACCGGACCTTAAACTGGGAGCTTAAAGCAGGACACGAGAGAGACCAGACCTTAAACTGGGAGCTTAAATCAGGAGACGAGAGAGACCAGACCTTAAAGTGGGAGCTTAAAGCAGGACACGAGAGAGACCAGACCTTAAACTGGGAGCTTAAAGCAGGAGACGAGAGAGACCAGACATTAAACTGGGAGCTTAAAGCAGGACACGAGAAAGACCAAACCTGAAGCTAGGAGTTTAAAGCAGGACACGAGAGAGAGGGGACCTTAAACTAGGAGCTTGAATTAGGACACGAGAGAGACTAGACCTTAAACTAGGAGCTTAAATTAGGACACGAGAGAGACCAGACCTTAAGCTAGGAGTTTAAAGCAGGACACGAGAGAGAGGGTCCTTAAACTAAAGCTTAAAGCAGGAGAAGAGAGAAACCGGACCTTAAACTAGGAGCTTAAAGCAGGACACGAGAAAGACCAAAACTGAAGCTAGGAGTTTAAAGCAGGACACGAGAGAGAGGGGACCTTAAACTAGGAGCTTAAATCAGGAGACAAAGGAGACCAGACCTTAAGCTAGGAGCTTAAAGCAGGAGATGAGAGAGACCGGACCTTAAACTGGGAACTTAAATCAGGAGACGAGAGAGACCAGACCTTAAACTGGGAGCTTAAAGCAGGAGATGAGAGAGACTAGACCTTAAGCTGGGATCATAAAGCAGGACACGAGAGACCAGACCTTAAGCTGGGAACTTAAAGCAGGACACGAGGGAGACCGGACCTTAAACTGGGAGCTTAAAGCAGGACACGAGAAAGACCAAAACTGAAGCTAGGAGTTTAAAGCAGGACACGAGAGAGAGGGGACCTTAAACTAGGAGCTTAAATCAGGAGACAAAGGAGACCAGACCTTAAGCTAGGAGCTTAAAGCAGGACACGAGAGAGAGCGGACTTTAAACTAGGAACTTAAAGCAGGACACGAGAGAGACCAGACCTTAAACTAGGAGCTTAAAGCAGGAGACGAGAGAGACCAGACCTTAAGCTAGGAGCTTAAAGCAGGAGACGAGAGAGACCAGACCTTAAGCTAGGTGCTAAAATCAGGAGAGGAGAGAGACCGGACCTTAAACTGGGAGCTTAAAGCAGGACACGAGGGAGACCAGACCTTAAACTGGGAGCTTAAAGCAGGAGACGAGAGAGACCGGACCTTAAACTAGGAGCTTAAAGCAGGACACGAGAAAGACCAAAACTGAAGCTAGGAGTTTAAAGCAGGACACGAGAGAGAGGGGACCTTAAACTAGGAGCTTAAATCAGGAGACAAAGGAGACCAGACCTTAAGCTAGGAGCTTTAAGCAGGACACGAGAGAGAGCGGACTTTAAACTAGGAACTTAAAGCAGGACACGAGAGAGACTAGACTTTAAGCTAGGAGCTTAAAGCAGGAGACGAGAGAGACCAGACCTTAAACTAGGAGCTTAAAGCAGGAGACGAGAGAGACCAGACCTTAAGCTAGGAGCTTAAAGCAGGAGACGAGAGAGACCAGACCTTAAGCTAGGTGCTAAAATCAGGAGAGGAGAGAGACCGGACCTTAAACTGGGAGCTTAAAGCAGGACACGAGGGAGACCAGACCTTAAACTGGGAGCTTAAAGCAGGAGACGAGAGAGACCAGACCTTAAGCTAGGTGCTAAAATCAGGAGAGGAGAGAGACCGGACCTTAAACTGGGAGCTTAAAGCAGGACACGAGGGAGACCGGACCTTAAACTGGGAGCTTAAAGCAGGACACGAGGGAGACCGGACCTTAAACTGGGAGCTTAAAGCAGGACAAGAGAGAGACCAGACCTTAAACTGGGAGCTTAAAGCAGGAGACGAGAGAGACCGGACCTTAAACTGGGAGCTTAAAGGAGGAGACGAGAGAGACCGGACCTTAAACTGGGAGCTTAAAGCAGGACACGAGAGAGAGCGGACCTTAAACTAGAAACTTAAAGCAGGACACGAGAGAGAGCGGACCTTAAACTAGGAACTTAAAGCAGGACACGAGAGAGAGCGGGCCTTAAAGTAGGAGCTTAAATCAGGACACGAGAGAGACTAGACCTTAAGCTAGGAGCTTAAAGCAGTACACGAGAGAGACCAGACCTTAAGCTAGGAGCTTAAAGCAGGAGAAGAGAGAGACCAGACCTTAAACTAGGAGCTTAAAGCAGGACACGAGAGAGACCAGACCTTAAACTGGGAGCTTAAAGCAGGAGACGAGAGACACCAGACCTTAAACTGGGAGCTTAAATCAGGAGACGAGAAAGACCAGACCTTAAACTGGGAGCTTAAAGCAGGAGACGAGAGAGACCAGACCTTAAACTAGGAGCTTAAAGCAGGACACGAGAGAGAGCGGACCTTAAACTGGGAGCTTAAAGCAGGAGAGGAGAGAGACCGGACCTTAAACTCGGTGCTTAAATCAGGAAAGGAGAGAGACCGGACGTTCAACTGGGAGCTTAAAGCAGGAGAGGAGAGAGACCGGACCTTAAACTGGGAGCTTAAAGCAGGACACGAGAGAGACCAGACCTTAAACTGGGAGCTTAAATCAGGAGACGAGAGAGACCAGACCTTAAAGTGGGAGCTTAAAGCAGGACACGAGAGAGACCAGACCTTAAACTGGGAGCTTAAAGCAGGAGACGAGAGAGACCAGACATTAAACTGGGAGCTTAAAGCAGGACACGAGAAAGACCAAACCTGAAGCTAGGAGTTTAAAGCAGGACACGAGAGAGAGGGGACCTTAAACTAGGAGTTGAATTAGGACACGAGAGAGACTAGACCTTAAACTAGGAGCTTAAATTAGGACACGAGAGAGACTAGACCTTAAGCTAGGAGTTTAAAGCAGGACACGAGAGAGAGGGGACCTTAAACTAAAGCTTAAAGCAGGAGAAGAGAGAAACCGGACCTTAAACTAGGAGCTTAAAGCAGGACACGAGAAAGACCAAAACTGAAGCTAGGAGTTTAAAGCAGGACACGAGAGAGAGGGGACCTTAAACTAGGAGCTTAAATCAGGAGACAAGGGAGACCAGACCTTAAGCTAGGAGCTTAAAGCAGGAGATGAGAGAGACCGGACCTTAAACTGGGAACTTAAATCAGGAGACGAGAGAGACCAGACCTTAAACTGGGAGCTTAAAGCAGGAGATGAGAGAGACTAGACCTTAAGCTGGGATCATAAAGCAGGACACGAGAGACCAGACCTTAAGCTGGGAACTTAAAGCAGGAGACGAGAGAGAGCGGACCTTAAACTAGGAGCTTAAAGCAGGACACGAGAGACAGCGGACCTTAAACTAGGAGCTTAAAGCAGGACATGAGAGAGAGCAGACCTTAAACTAGGAGCTTATATCAGGACACGAGAGAGACCAGACCTTAAGCTAGGAGCTTAAAGCAGGACACGAGAGAGAGCGGACTTTAAACTAGGAACTTAAAGCAGGACACGAGAGAGACTAGACTTTAAGCTAGGAGCTTAAAGCAGGAGACGAGAGAGACCAGACCTTAAACTAGGAGCTTAAAGCAGGAGACGAGAGAGACCAGACCTTAAGCTAGGAGCTTAAAGCAGGAGACGAGAGAGACCAGACCTTAAGCTAGGTGCTAAAATCAGGAGAGGAGAGAGACCGGACCTTAAACTGGGAGCTTAAAGCAGGACACGAGGGAGACTGGACCTTAAACTGGGAGCTTAAAGCAGGACACGAGAGAGACCAGACCTTAAACTGGGAGCTTAAAGCAGGAGACGAGAGAGACCGGACCTTAAACTGGGAGCTTAAAGGAGGAGACGAGAGAGACCGGACCTTAAACTGGCAGCTTAAAGCGGGAGACGAGAGAGACCGGACCTTAAGCTGGGAGCTTAAAGCAGGACACGAGAGAGAGCGGACCTTAAACTAGAAACTTAAAGCAGGACACGAGAGAGAGCGGACCTTAAACTAGGAACTTAAAGCAGGACACGAGAGAGAGCGGGCCTTAAACTAGAAACTTAAAGCAGGACACGAGAGAGAGCGGACCTTAAACTGGGAGCTTAAAGCAGGAGAGGAGAGAGACCGGACCTTAGACTCGGTGCTTAAATCAGGAAAGGAGAGAGACCGGACGTTCAACTGGGAGCTTAAAGCAGGAGAGGAGAGAGACCGGACCTTAAACTGGGAGCTTAAAGCAGGACACGAGAGAGACCAGACCTTAAACTGGGAGCTTAAATCAGGAGACGAGAGAGACCAGACCTTAAACTGGGAGCTTAAAGCAGGAGACGAGAGAGACCAGACCTTAAACTAGGAGCTTAAAGCAGGACACGAGAGAGAGCGGACCTTAAACTGGGAGCTTAAAGCAGGAGAGGAGAGAGACCGGACCTTAAACTCGGTGCTTAAATCAGGAAAGGAGAGAGACCGGACGTTCAACTGGGAGCTTAAAGCAGGAGAGGAGAGAGACCGGACCTTAAACTGGGAGCTTAAAGCAGGACACGAGAGAGACCAGACCTTAAACTGGGAGCTTAAATCAGGAGACGAGAGAGACCAGACCTTAAAGTGGGAGCTTAAAGCAGGACACGAGAGAGACCAGACCTTAAACTGGGAGCTTAAAGCAGGAGACGAGAGAGACCAGACATTAAACTGGGAGCTTAAAGCAGGACACGAGAAAGACCAAACCTGAAGCTAGGAGTTTAAAGCAGGACACGAGAGAGAGGGGACCTTAAACTAGGAGTTGAATTAGGACACGAGAGAGACTAGACCTTAAACTAGGAGCTTAAATTAGGACACGAGAGAGACTAGACCTTAAGCTAGGAGTTTAAAGCAGGACACGAGAGAGAGGGGACCTTAAACTAAAGCTTAAAGCAGGAGAAGAGAGAAACCGGACCTTAAACTAGGAGCTTAAAGCAGGACACGAGAAAGACCAAAACTGAAGCTAGGAGTTTAAAGCAGGACACGAGAGAGAGGGGACCTTAAACTAGGAGCTTAAATCAGGAGACAAGGGAGACCAGACCTTAAGCTAGGAGCTTAAAGCAGGAGATGAGAGAGACCGGACCTTAAACTGGGAACTTAAATCAGGAGACGAGAGAGACCAGACCTTAAACTGGGAGCTTAAAGCAGGAGACGAGAGAGACTAGACCTTAAGCTGGGATCATAAAGCAGGACACGAGAGACCAGACCTTAAGCTGGGAACTTAAAGCAGGAGACGAGAGAGAGCGGACCTTAAACTAGGAGCTTAAAGCAGGACACGAGAGACAGCGGACCTTAAACTAGGAGCTTAAAGCAGGACATGAGAGAGAGCAGACCTTAAACTAGGAGCTTATATCAGGACACGAGAGAGACCAGACCTTAAGCTAGGAGCTTAAAGCAGGACACGAGAGAGAGCGGACTTTAAACTAGGAACTTAAAGCAGGACACGAGAGAGACTAGACTTTAAGCTAGGAGCTTAAAGCAGGAGACGAGAGAGACCAGACCTTAAACTAGGAGCTTAAAGCAGGAGACGAGAGAGACCAGACCTTAAGCTAGGAGCTTAAAGCAGGAGACGAGAGAGACCAGACCTTAAGCTAGGTGCTAAAATCAGGAGAGGAGAGAGACCGGACCTTAAACTGGGAGCTTAAAGCAGGACACGAGGGAGACCGGACCTTAAACTGGGAGCTTAAAGCAGGAGACGAGAGAGACCAGACCTTAAGCTAGGTGCTAAAATCAGGAGAGGAGAGAGACCGGACCTTAAACTGGGAGCTTAAAGCAGGACACGAGGGAGACTGGACCTTAAACTGGGAGCTTAAAGCAGGACACGAGAGAGACCAGACCTTAAACTGGGAGCTTAAATCAGGAGACGAGAGAGACCGGACCTTAAACTGGGAGCTTAAAGGAGGAGACGAGAGAGACCGGACCTTAAACTGGCAGCTTAAAGCGGGAGACGAGAGAGACCGGACCTTAAGCTGGGAGCTTAAAGCAGGACACGAGAGAGAGCGGACCTTAAACTAGAAACTTAAAGCAGGACACGAGAGAGAGCGGACCTTAAACTAGGAACTTAAAGCAGGACACGAGAGAGAGCGGGCCTTAAACTAGAAACTTAAAGCAGGACACGAGAGAGAGCGGACCTTAAACTGGGAGCTTAAAGCAGGAGAGGAGAGAGACCGGACCTTAAACTCGGTGCTTAAATCAGGAAAGGAGAGAGACCGGACCTTAAACTGGGAGCTTAAAGCAGGAGAGGAGAGAGACCGGACCTTAAACTGGGAGCTTAAAGCAGGACACGAGAGAGACCAGACCTTAAACTGGGAGCTTAAATCAGGAGACGAGAGAGACCAGACCTTAAAGTGGGAGCTTAAAGCAGGACACGAGAGAGACCAGACCTTAAACTGGGAGCTTAAAGCAGGAGACGAGAGAGACCAGACATTAAACTGGGAGCTTAAAGCAGGACACGAGAAAGACCAAAACCTGAAGCTAGGAGTTTAAAGCAGGACACGAGAGAGAGGGGACCTTAAACTAGGAGCTTGAATTAGGACACGAGAGAGACTAGACCTTAAACTAGGAGCTTAAATTAGGACACGAGAGAGACTAGACCTTAAGCTAGGAGTTTAAAGCAGGACACGAGAGAGAGGGGACCTTAAACTAAAGCTTAAAGCAGGAGAAGAGAGAAACCGGACCTTAAACTAGGAGCTTAAAGCAGGACACGAGAAAGACCAAAACTGAAGCTAGGAGTTTAAAGCAGGACACGAGAGAGAGGGGACCTTAAACTAGGAGCTTAAATCAGGAGACAAGGGAGACCAGACCTTAAGCTAGGAGCTTAAAGCAGGAGATGAGAGAGACCGGACCTTAAACTGGGAACTTAAATCAGGAGACGAGAGAGACCAGACCTTAAACTGGGAGCTTAAAGCAGGAGATGAGAGAGACTAGACCTTAAGCTGGGATCATAAAGCAGGACACGAGAGACCAGACCTTAAGCTGGGAACTTAAAGCAGGAGACGAGAGAGAGCGGACCTTAAACTAGGAGCTTAAAGCAGGACACGAGAGACAGCGGACCTTAAACTAGGAGCTTAAAGCAGGACATGAGAGAGAGCAGACCTTAAACTAGGAGCTTATATCAGGACACGAGAGAGACCAGACCTTAAGCTAGGAGCTTAAAGCAGGACACGAGAGAGAGCGGACTTTAAACTAGGAACTTAAAGCAGGACACGAGAGAGACTAGACTTTAAGCTAGGAGCTTAAAGCAGGAGACGAGAGAGACCAGACCTTAAACTAGGAGCTTAAAGCAGGAGACGAGAGAGACCAGACCTTAAGCTAGGAGCTTAAAGCAGGAGACGAGAGAGACCAGACCTTAAGCTAGGTGCTAAAATCAGGAGAGGAGAGAGACCGGACCTTAAACTGGGAGCTTAAAGCAGGACACGAGGGAGACCGGACCTTAAACTGGGAGCTTAAAGCAGGAGACGAGAGAGACCAGACCTTAAGCTAGGTGCTAAAATCAGGAGAGGAGAGAGACCGGACCTTAAACTGGGAGCTTAAAGCAGGACACGAGGGAGACTGGACCTTAAACTGGGAGCTTAAAGCAGGACACGAGAGAGACCAGACCTTAAACTGGGAGCTTAAAGCAGGAGACGAGAGAGACCGGACCTTAAACTGGGAGCTTAAAGGAGGAGACGAGAGAGACCGGACCTTAAACTGGGAGCTTAAAGCGGGAGACGAGAGAGACCGGACCTTAAGCTGGGAGCTTAAAGCAGGACACGAGAGAGAGCGGACCTTAAACTAGAAACTTAAAGCAGGACACGAGAGAGAGCGGACCTTAAACTAGGAACTTAAAGCAGGACACGAGAGAGAGCGGGCCTTAAACTAGGAGCTTAAATCAGGACACGAGAGAGACTAGACCTTAAGCTAGGAGCTTAAAGCAGTACACGAGAGAGACCAGACCTTAAGCTAGGAGCTTAAAGCAGGAGAAGAGAGAGACCAGACCTTAAACTAGGAGCTTAAAGCAGGACACGAGAGAGACCAGACCTTAAACTGGGAGCTTAAAGCAGGAGACGAGAGACACCAGACCTTAAACTGGGAGCTTAAATCAGGAGACGAGAAAGACCAGACCTTAAACTGGGAGCTTAAAGCAGGAGACGAGAGAGACCAGACCTTAAACTAGGAGCTTAAAGCAGGACACGAGAGAGAGCGGACCTTAAACTGGGAGCTTAAAGCAGGAGAGGAGAGAGACCGGACCTTAAACTCGGTGCTTAAATCAGGAAAGGAGAGAGACCGGACGTTCAACTGGGAGCTTAAAGCAGGACATGAGAGAGACCGGACCTTAAACTGGGAGCTTAAAGCAGGAGAGGAGAGAGACCGGACCTTAAACTGGGAGCTTAAAGCAGGACACGAGAGAGACCAGACCTTAAACTGGGAGCTTAAATCAGGAGACGAGAGAGACCAGACCTTAAACTGGGAGCTTAAAGCAGGACACGAGAGAGACCAGACCTTAAACTGGGAGCTTAAAGCAGGAGACGAGAGAGACCAGACATTAAACTGGGAGCTTAAAGCAGGACACGAGAAAGACCAAACCTGAAGCTAGGAGTTTAAAGCAGGACACGAGAGAGAGGGGACCTTAAACTAGGAGCTTGAATTAGGACACGAGAGAGACTAGACCTTAAACTAGGAGCTTAAATTAGGACACGAGAGAGACTAGACCTTAAGCTAGGAGTTTAAAGCAGGACACGAGAGAGAGGGGACCTTAAACTAAAGCTTAAAGCAGGAGAAGAGAGAAACCGGACCTTAAACTAGGAGCTTAAAGCAGGACACGAGAAAGACCAAAACTGAAGCTAGGAGTTTAAAGCAGGACACGAGAGAGAGGGGACCTTAAACTAGGAGCTTAAATCAGGAGACAAGGGAGACCAGACCTTAAGCTAGGAGCTTAAAGCAGGAGATGAGAGAGACCGGACCTTAAACTGGGAACTTAAATCAGGAGACGAGAGAGACCAGACCTTAAACTGGGAGCTTAAAGCAGGAGATGAGAGAGACTAGACCTTAAGCTGGGATCATAAAGCAGGACACGAGAGACCAGACCTTAAGCTGGGAACTTAAAGCAGGAGACGAGAGAGAGCGGACCTTAAACTAGGAGCTTAAAGCAGGACACGAGAGACAGCGGACCTTAAACTAGGAGCTTAAAGCAGGACATGAGAGAGAGCAGACCTTAAACTAGGAGCTTATATCAGGACACGAGAGAGACCAGACCTTAAGCTAGGAGCTTAAAGCAGGACACGAGAGAGAGCGGACTTTAAACTAGGAACTTAAAGCAGGACACGAGAGAGACTAGACTTTAAGCTAGGAGCTTAAAGCAGGAGACGAGAGAGACCAGACCTTAAACTAGGAGCTTAAAGCAGGAGACGAGAGAGACCAGACCTTAAGCTAGGAGCTTAAAGCAGGAGACGAGAGAGACCAGACCTTAAGCTAGGTGCTAAAATCAGGAGAGGAGAGAGACCGGACCTTAAACTGGGAGCTTAAAGCAGGACACGAGGGAGACCGGACCTTAAACTGGGAGCTTAAAGCAGGAGACGAGAGAGACCAGACCTTAAGCTAGGTGCTAAAATCAGGAGAGGAGAGAGACCGGACCTTAAACTGGGAGCTTAAAGCAGGACACGAGGGAGACTGGACCTTAAACTGGGAGCTTAAAGCAGGACACGAGAGAGACCAGACCTTAAACTGGGAGCTTAAAGCAGGAGACGAGAGAGACCGG
Source organism: Pristiophorus japonicus (assembly GCF_044704955.1). Taxonomy (NCBI): domain Eukaryota; kingdom Metazoa; phylum Chordata; class Chondrichthyes; family Pristiophoridae; genus Pristiophorus; species Pristiophorus japonicus. The sequence continues at coordinate 307,073 of NW_027254388.1, read as the reverse complement.
ACCTTAAACTGGGAGCTTAAAGGAGGAGACGAGAGAGACCGGACCTTAAACTGGGAGCTTAAAGCGGGAGACGAGAGAGACCGGACCTTAAGCTGGGAGCTTAAAGCAGGACACGAGAGAGAGCGGACCTTAAACTAGAAACTTAAAGCAGGACACGAGAGAGAGCGGACCTTAAACTAGGAACTTAAAGCAGGACACGAGAGAGAGCGGGCCTTAAACTAGGAGCTTAAATCAGGACACGAGAGAGACTAGACCTTAAGCTAGGAGCTTAAAGCAGTACACGAGAGAGACCAGACCTTAAGCTAGGAGCTTAAAGCAGGAGAAGAGAGAGACCAGACCTTAAACTAGGAGCTTAAAGCAGGACACGAGAGAGACCAGACCTTAAACTGGGAGCTTAAAGCAGGAGACGAGAGACACCAGACCTTAAACTGGGAGCTTAAATCAGGAGACGAGAAAGACCAGACCTTAAACTGGGAGCTTAAAGCAGGAGACGAGAGAGACCAGACCTTAAACTAGGAGCTTAAAGCAGGACACGAGAGAGAGCGGACCTTAAACTGGGAGCTTAAAGCAGGAGAGGAGAGAGACCGGACCTTAAACTCGGTGCTTAAATCAGGAAAGGAGAGAGACCGGACGTTCAACTGGGAGCTTAAAGCAGGACATGAGAGAGACCGGACCTTAAACTGGGAGCTTAAAGCAGGAGAGGAGAGAGACCGGACCTTAAACTGGGAGCTTAAAGCAGGACACGAGAGAGACCAGACCTTAAACTGGGAGCTTAAATCAGGAGACGAGAGAGACCAGACCTTAAACTGGGAGCTTAAAGCAGGACACGAGAGAGACCAGACCTTAAACTGGGAGCTTAAAGCAGGAGACGAGAGAGACCAGACATTAAACTGGGAGCTTAAAGCAGGACACGAGAAAGACCAAACCTGAAGCTCGGAGTTTAAAGCAGGACACGAGAGAGAGGGGACCTTAAACTAGGAGCTTGAATTAGGACACGAGAGAGACTAGACCTTAAGCTAGGAGTTTAAAGCAGGACATGAGAGAGAGGGGACCTTTAACTAGGAGCTTAAAGCAGGAGAAGAGAGAAACCGGACCTTAAACTAGGAGCTTAAAGCAGGACACGAGAAAGACCAAACCTGAAGCTAGGAGTTTAAAGCAGGACATGAGAGAGAGGGGACCTTAAACTAGGAGCTTAAATCAGGAGACAAGGGAGACCAGACCTTAAGCTAGGAGCTTAAAGCAGGAGATGAGAGAGACCGGACCTTAAACTGGGAACTTAAATCAGGAGACGAGAGAGACCAGACCTTAAACTGGGAGCTTAAAGCAGGAGACGAGAGAGACCAGACCTTAAACTGGCAACTTAAATCAGGAGATGAGAGAGACCAGACCTTAAACTGGGAGCTTAAAGCAGGACACGAGAGAGACCAGACCTTAAACTGGGAGCTTAAAACAGGAGAGCAGAGAGAGACCAGACCTTAAACTGGGAGCTTAAAACAGGAGAGCAGAGAGACCGGACCTTAAACTGGGAGCTTAAAGCAGGACGCGAGAAAGACCAAACCTGAAGCTGGGAGCTTAAAGCAGGAGACGAGAGAGACCAGACTTGAAACTGGGAGCTTAAAGCAGGACACGAGAGAGACCGGACCTTAAACTGGGAGCTTAAAGCAGGACACGAGAGAGACCGGACCTTAAACTAGGAGCTTAAAGCAGGACACGAGAGAGACTGGACCTTAAGCTAGGAGCTTAAAGCAGGACACGAGAGAGTACAGACCTTAAACTGGTAACTTAAATCAGGAGACGAGAGACACCAGACCTTAAACTGGGAGCTTAAAGCAGGAGACGAGAGAGACCAGACCTTAAACTGGGAGCTTAAAGCAGGACACGAGAGAGACTAGACCTTAAGCTAGGAGCTTAAAGCAGGACACGAGAGAGAGCGGACCTTAAGCTAGGAGCTTAAAGCAGGACACGAGAGAGACTAGATCTTAAGCAGGGAACTTAAAGCAGGACACGAGAGAGACCAGACCTTAAACTAGGAGCTTAAAGCAGGACACGAGAGAGACCTGACCTTAAACTGGGAGCTTAAAGCAGGACACGAGAGAGACCAGACCTTCAGCTAGGAGCTTAAAGCAGGACACGAGAGAGACCAGACCTTAAGCTAGGAGCTTAAAGCAGGAGAAGAGAGAGACCAGACCTTAAACTAGGAGCTTAAAGCAGGACACGAGAGAGACCAGACCTTAAACTGGGAGCTTAAAGCAGGAGACGAGAGACACCAGACCTTAAACTGGGAGCTTAAATCAGGAGAGGAGAGAGACCAGACCTTAAACTGGGAGCTTAAAGCAGGAGACGAGAGAGACCAGACCTTAAACTAGGAGCTTAAAGCAGGACACGAGAGAGAGCGGACCTTAAACTGGGAGCTTAAAGCAGGAGAGGAGAGAGACCGGACCTTAAACTCGGTGCTTAAATCAGGAAAGGAGAGAGACCGGACGTTCAACTGGGAGCTTAAAGCAGGACATGAGAGAGACCGGACCTTAAACTGGGAGCTTAAAGCAGGAGAGGAGAGAGACCGGACCTTAAACTGGGAGCTTAAAGCAGGACACGAGAGAGACCAGACCTTAAACTGGGAGCTTAAATCAGGAGACGAGAGAGACCAGACCTTAAACTGGGAGCTTAAAGCAGGACACGAGAGAGACCAGACCTTAAACTGGGAGCTTAAAGCAGGAGACGAGAGAGACCAGACATTAAACTGGGAGCTTAAAGCAGGACACGAGAAAGACCAAACCTGAAGCTAGGAGTTTAAAGCAGGACACGAGAGAGAGGGGACCTTAAACTAGGAGCTTGAATTAGGACACGAGAGAGACTAGACCTTAAACTAGGAGCTTAAATTAGGACACGAGAGAGACTAGACCTTAAGCTAGGAGTTTAAAGCAGGACATGAGAGAGAGGGGACCTTAAACTAGGAGCTTAAAGCAGGAGAAGAGAGAAACCGGACCTTAAACTAGGAGCTTAAAGCAGGACACGAGAAAGACCAAACCTGAAGCTAGGAGTTTAAAGCAGGACACGAGAGAGAGGGGACCTTAAACTAGGAGCTTAAATCAGGAGACAAGGGAGACCAGACCTTAAGCTAGGAGCTTAAAGCAGGAGATGAGAGAGACCGGACCTTAAACTGGGAACTTAAATCAGGAGACGAGAGAGACCAGACCTTAAACTGGGAGCTTAAAGCAGGAGACGAGAGAGACCAGACCTTAAACTGGGAACTTAAATCAGGAGATGAGGGAGACCGGACCTTAAACTGGGAGCTTAAAGCAGGAGACGAGAGAGACCAGACCTTAAGCTAGGTGCTAAAATCAGGAGAGGAGAGAGACCGGACCTTAAACTGGGAGCTTAAAGCAGGACACGAGGGAGACTGGACCTTAAACTGGGAGCTTAAAGCAGGACACGAGAGAGACCAGACCTTAAACTGGGAGCTTAAAGCAGGAGACGAGAGAGACCGGACCTTAAACTGGGAGCTTAAAGGAGGAGACGAGAGAGACCGGACCTTAAACTGGGAGCTTAAAGCGGGAGACGAGAGAGACCGGACCTTAAGCTGGGAGCTTAAAGCAGGACACGAGAGAGAGCGGACCTTAAACTAGAAACTTAAAGCAGGACACGAGAGAGAGCGGACCTTAAACTAGGAACTTAAAGCAGGACACGAGAGAGAGCGGGCCTTAAACTAGGAGCTTAAATCAGGACACGAGAGAGACTAGACCTTAAGCTAGGAGCTTAAAGCAGTACACGAGAGAGACCAGACCTTAAGCTAGGAGCTTAAAGCAGGAGAAGAGAGAGACCAGACCTTAAACTAGGAGCTTAAAGCAGGACACGAGAGAGACCAGACCTTAAACTGGGAGCTTAAAGCAGGAGACGAGAGACACCAGACCTTAAACTGGGAGCTTAAATCAGGAGACGAGAAAGACCAGACCTTAAACTGGGAGCTTAAAGCAGGAGACGAGAGAGACCAGACCTTAAACTAGGAGCTTAAAGCAGGACACGAGAGAGAGCGGACCTTAAACTGGGAGCTTAAAGCAGGAGAGGAGAGAGACCGGACCTTAAACTCGGTGCTTAAATCAGGAAAGGAGAGAGACCGGACGTTCAACTGGGAGCTTAAAGCAGGACATGAGAGAGACCGGACCTTAAACTGGGAGCTTAAAGCAGGAGAGGAGAGAGACCGGACCTTAAACTGGGAGCTTAAAGCAGGACACGAGAGAGACCAGACCTTAAACTGGGAGCTTAAATCAGGAGACGAGAGAGACCAGACCTTAAACTGGGAGCTTAAAGCAGGACACGAGAGAGACCAGACCTTAAACTGGGAGCTTAAAGCAGGAGACGAGAGAGACCAGACATTAAACTGGGAGCTTAAAGCAGGACACGAGAAAGACCAAACCTGAAGCTCGGAGTTTAAAGCAGGACACGAGAGAGAGGGGACCTTAAACTAGGAGCTTGAATTAGGACACGAGAGAGACTAGACCTTAAGCTAGGAGTTTAAAGCAGGACATGAGAGAGAGGGGACCTTTAACTAGGAGCTTAAAGCAGGAGAAGAGAGAAACCGGACCTTAAACTAGGAGCTTAAAGCAGGACACGAGAAAGACCAAACCTGAAGCTAGGAGTTTAAAGCAGGACATGAGAGAGAGGGGACCTTAAACTAGGAGCTTAAATCAGGAGACAAGGGAGACCAGACCTTAAGCTAGGAGCTTAAAGCAGGAGATGAGAGAGACCGGACCTTAAACTGGGAACTTAAATCAGGAGACGAGAGAGACCAGACCTTAAACTGGGAGCTTAAAGCAGGAGACGAGAGAGACCAGACCTTAAACTGGCAACTTAAATCAGGAGATGAGAGAGACCAGACCTTAAACTGGGAGCTTAAAGCAGGACACGAGAGAGACCAGACCTTAAACTGGGAGCTTAAAACAGGAGAGCAGAGAGAGACCAGACCTTAAACTGGGAGCTTAAAACAGGAGAGCAGAGAGACCGGACCTTAAACTGGGAGCTTAAAGCAGGACGCGAGAAAGACCAAACCTGAAGCTGGGAGCTTAAAGCAGGAGACGAGAGAGACCAGACTTGAAACTGGGAGCTTAAAGCAGGACACGAGAGAGACCGGACCTTAAACTGGGAGCTTAAAGCAGGACACGAGAGAGACCGGACCTTAAACTAGGAGCTTAAAGCAGGACACGAGAGAGACTGGACCTTAAGCTAGGAGCTTAAAGCAGGACACGAGAGAGTACAGACCTTAAACTGGTAACTTAAATCAGGAGACGAGAGACACCAGACCTTAAACTGGGAGCTTAAAGCAGGAGACGAGAGAGACCAGACCTTAAACTGGGAGCTTAAAGCAGGACACGAGAGAGACTAGACCTTAAGCTAGGAGCTTAAAGCAGGACACGAGAGAGAGCGGACCTTAAGCTAGGAGCTTAAAGCAGGACACGAGAGAGACTAGATCTTAAGCAGGGAACTTAAAGCAGGACACGAGAGAGACCAGACCTTAAACTAGGAGCTTAAAGCAGGACACGAGAGAGACCGGACCTTAAACTGGGAGCTTAAAGCAGGACACGAGAGAGACCAGACCTTCAGCTAGGAGCTTAAAGCAGGACACGAGAGAGACCAGACCTTAAGCTAGGAGCTTAAAGCAGGAGAAGAGAGAGACCAGACCTTAAACTAGGAGCTTAAAGCAGGACACGAGAGAGACCAGACCTTAAACTGGGAGCTTAAAGCAGGAGACGAGAGACACCAGACCTTAAACTGGGAGCTTAAATCAGGAGAGGAGAGAGACCAGACCTTAAACTGGGAGCTTAAAGCAGGAGACGAGAGAGACCAGACCTTAAACTAGGAGCTTAAAGCAGGACACGAGAGAGAGCGGACCTTAAACTGGGAGCTTAAAGCAGGAGAGGAGAGAGACCGGACCTTAAACTCGGTGCTTAAATCAGGAAAGGAGAGAGACCGGACGTTCAACTGGGAGCTTAAAGCAGGACATGAGAGAGACCGGACCTTAAACTGGGAGCTTAAAGCAGGAGAGGAGAGAGACCGGACCTTAAACTGGGAGCTTAAAGCAGGACACGAGAGAGACCAGACCTTAAACTGGGAGCTTAAATCAGGAGACGAGAGAGACCAGACCTTAAACTGGGAGCTTAAAGCAGGACACGAGAGAGACCAGACCTTAAACTGGGAGCTTAAAGCAGGAGACGAGAGAGACCAGACATTAAACTGGGAGCTTAAAGCAGGACACGAGAAAGACCAAACCTGAAGCTAGGAGTTTAAAGCAGGACACGAGAGAGAGGGGACCTTAAACTAGGAGCTTGAATTAGGACACGAGAGAGACTAGACCTTAAACTAGGAGCTTAAATTAGGACACGAGAGAGACTAGACCTTAAGCTAGGAGTTTAAAGCAGGACATGAGAGAGAGGGGACCTTAAACTAGGAGCTTAAAGCAGGAGAAGAGAGAAACCGGACCTTAAACTAGGAGCTTAAAGCAGGACACGAGAAAGACCAAACCTGAAGCTAGGAGTTTAAAGCAGGACACGAGAGAGAGGGGACCTTAAACTAGGAGCTTAAATCAGGAGACAAGGGAGACCAGACCTTAAGCTAGGAGCTTAAAGCAGGAGATGAGAGAGACCGGACCTTAAACTGGGAACTTAAATCAGGAGACGAGAGAGACCAGACCTTAAACTGGGAGCTTAAAGCAGGAGACGAGAGAGACCAGACCTTAAACTGGGAACTTAAATCAGGAGATGAGAGAGACCAGACCTTAAACTGGGAGCTTAAAGCAGGACACGAGAGAGACCAGACCTTAAACTGGGAGCTTAAAACAGGAGCGCAGAGAGAGACCAGACCTTAAACTGGGAGCTTAAAGCAGGACGCGAGAAAGACCAAACCTGAAGCTGGGAGCTTAAAGCAGGAGACAAGAGAGACCAGACTTGAAACTGGGAGCTTAAAGCAGGACATGAGAGAGACCGGACCTTAAACTGGGAGCTTAAAGCAGGACACGAGAGAGACCGGACCTTAAACTAGGAGCTGAAAGCAGGACACGAGAGAGACTAGACCTTAAGCTA